>NC_141617.1:41341638-41564138 GCF_047967505.1 Dipteris shenzhenensis
TTAAAGAGTGATAGAGAGAGAAAGAAAAATAAAGAGAGAGAGATATAAAAAGAGAGAGAGAGAGATAAGGAGAGAGAGAGAGAGAGAGATAAATAGAAAGAGAGAGATAAAGAGAGAGAGAGAGAGAGGGGGGGGGTGGGGGGAAAAGAGAGTGAGAGAGAGAGAGAGATAGGGAGGGAAAGAGAGAGAGAGAGGGGGAGGGATAGAGAGAGAAAGAGAGAGAAAGGGAAAGGGGGGAGGGGGTGGTGGAGATGGAGATGGAGGGGAGAGGGGGGAAGGGGGAAGGGGGTGGTGGAGGGGGAGGGGGGGAGGGGGATATGGAGGGGGGGGGGGGAGGGGGAGGGGGTGGTGGAGATGGAGGGTGGGGGGAGGGGGCAATGGAGATGGAGGGGGGCAAGGGGGGGGATGGAGGAGATGGAGGGGGGAAGGGGGAAAGGGGTGGTGGAGATGGAGGGGGAGGGGGGAAGGGTTGGTGGAGATGAAGGGGGAGAGGGGGGAAGGGGGGAGGGGGTGGTGGAGATGGAGGGGTGAGGGGGGGAGGGGGTGTGGAGATGGAGGGGGGAGGGGTGGAGGGGGTGCTAGAGATGGAGGGGGGGACGGGGAAGGGGGTGGTGGAGATGGAGATGGAGATGGAGGGGGAGGGGGGAAAGGGATGGTGGAGATGGAGGGGGGAGTGGGGGAGGGGGGGAGGGGGTGGTGGAGATGGAGGGGAGAAAGGGGGAGGGGGTGTTGAGATATCGAGCTCCACTCATGATATGCCAGGGTGACCATTGTGCATTTATGTCACCGACTTGTTAGCTACAGAAGCGGTTGGTACACCACCCATGAATAATATCTAGATGACAGCTTTCCTTATGTACTCTAGTTTGTGGCTCAGTTAGTATGCCGCCTTAGTTAGCTGAGTTTGGTTTGAGACCCACATATAGGGTTCTTCTATTTCTTTGTACTAGAGTTCTTTTGGCTTTCACAACTAAGAAGAGGAAAATTGTTTTCAGCCTCCACCTTTGTGTGTATTCCCCCATTGTGTATGTGAGAAAACCGCAAGTTAGACTCCTTCCTTCTCTCCCACTATCTTCACATGGTATCAGAGCCTGGTTCGTGGTAAGGAGCTCAAGAAAGCAAACCAAGTTCGCGGTGTTCCTGGTGAGGGACCAGTGTTGCTTTCCTTTTTCGAGTTTGGGAGCAAATCTCTGCAGGTAGCACAACCGGAAGGTGCAAGAGTGCATTGTCTCTATTGAGACGTTGTGGCGAGAGGGTAGTATATGCTGCGGGGGAGGGCAAAGCCCATGGTGACTTTATTTTTCTGAATCCGAGGCCATTTCGGGGCCCATTTTGGAGGCGGAAGTTCTCCGCAAGCAGTGAGAAAAAGGCCCTATTTTTGTTGTGCGACCACTGCTCTGCAAGTCAGTGAAATGTTGCTGCGAAAATTGCATCGTATGCCTATGCATAGAGATATTGGGAGTTACAGAATCATCCTTATTGCCTGTTCATGCAAAATCGTCACTAGGAAGTGACTGTGTGGTCAAATACCACTTTCGTCAGTTTTGCAGATTTTCCCTTGTGAGGCAAAAGCTGTATTTTTTGCAGTGACAGAATATTTTGCAGTGTTCTGTAATAGCGTCTGATGCTCTTTCACAGATTGTCACTAAAAAGCTTAACAAGAACAATTTCCAAGCATGGAAGTTTAGAATGACGAATTTTCTTATGGGAAAAGGCTATTGGGAGTTCATTACAGGAAATGAGGAAGAACCAGTTCTTCCTAATGTTCCCAATCAACAGGAAATGCAAGCAATTTAAAGGATGGCACGAGAGAGTCAGAAAAGTTATGTACTGGCTGTCTATCAGTATTTCAGATTCTATCATTGTGCATATTTAGGATGCAAGTACGCCAAAGGAGGCATGGGATACTTTGGCAAAAATGTACAGCACAATACGCAATCCAGGAAAATGCAGCTCAAGAAGGAGTTGCACAATGTGCAGAGAGAAAATATGAGCATCAATGACTACCACATGAAGATGAAGAAAATTGCAGATGCACTTACTTCCATTGGGTCGCCAGTGGAAGATGATGATTTAGTTTCTGTGACCTTGAATGGTCTAGGAAAGGATTATGCACAGTTCCGGACATCCATTGCCATCCGTGAAAAATTTCCTGATTTTGAGGAGTTGTTTGCTCTTCTAATTTCTGAAGAGCAGAGAAATGGTGGTGCATCTTCTTCAGGAGGAACTTCAAAAGAGGTAGAGGCAGAGGTAGAGCAGGCCGATCTAGAGGCTGTGGTAGAAATCAGAATATGCAGCAAACTCAAGAAAACCAGTCCTATGGAGGACATGGTAACTCTAGAGGCAGGGGGAGCCAAAGAGGTCGTGGTGGATGGTAGAGAGGCCCAAATGCAAATAGCAATGTTGAATGCTACTACTGTGGTAAAATGGGTCATATGGCCAAAGACTGCTATAAAAAGCAGAATGACATCATGAATGGAAAATTGCAGCAAGGGAATTAAGCATCTTCTAGTAGACAGGGTGATGACAGAAATGAGCATCTGTTTATGGTGCATCACATGACCAATTCTGTGACAAGTGCAGAAGAGAGCAATGATGTGTGGTATGTTGACTCAGGGGCATCAAACCACATGACCGGTCATGCAGAATGGATGCAGGATGCAAGGAAAATGGAAAGACCAAGATTTGTGGAGACTGGTGATGATATTGCACATCCTATTGTGCAGATTGTTAAAATTCCTTTGTCTATGCAAGATGGGAAAAAGAAATACCTGTCTGATGTATTTCATGTCCGGAATATCACCAAGAACCTGGTTTCTATTGGTCAAATGGTTGAGCAGGGCTTGCAGGTCAGATTTAATCCTCATGGATGCTTTGTTGAGGATATGAAAAATAACGGTCGCTTGATAGCAAAAGGAAAGAAGATGGGCAGGATGTTTACATTGGATGCGGACATGCCTGAATTGAGTGCAGCAATGTTTGCACATGGGACCGGTGTAGTTGCAAATATTGATATCTGGCATAAACGCATTGGTCATGTTAATGTACAGCGACTTAAATCAATGCAGGCCCAAAATATTGTTGCAGGATTGCCTAAATTCAAGGTTGCAAAAATGCATCAGGTATGTGAAGCCTGTCAATTTGGAAAACAAGCAAGGAAACCATTTCTTGGATACATTCAAGAGAGTAAGCAGCCATTGGAATTAATCCACTCTGATGTGTGGACTACTAAAGCTGCATCTATTGGAGGCTGTCATTATTTTGTCACTTTTATTGATGACTACAACAGAAAAGTTTGGGTGTATTTTATGAAAAAGAAAAGTGAAGTGTTTGGGCATTTCAAAGCTTTTAAAGCTATGGTTAAAAAAGAAACAGGCCTGCAAATAAAATGCCTAAGGTCAGATGGAGGGAGAGAGTACCTCTCAAATGAGTTTGCAAGTTTCCTGCAAGAGCATGGCATAAAGCAGCAATATTCATGCAGTCATACCCCACAGCAAAATGGACTTGCAGAATGGAAAAACAGGCATATTGGAGAGGTATCTTGGGCCATGCTAAATGAAAAAGTCCTACCAGATTATTATTGGGCTGAAACAGTTGCTACAACAGTTTACATAATGAACAGGACTCCCACTACAGCAATACATGGCATGAGGCCAGAGGAGATGTATACTGGTAGGAAACTAGATATTTCTCATTTGAAAATTTTAGGTTGCATTGCCTATGTTCATGTGCCAGATGAGTTGAGGTCCAAGTTGGATCCAAAAGCTAAGAAGTGCATCTTTATTGGTTATTCTCTACAACAGCAGAAAGGCTATAGATGCTATAACCCTTGTACTCATAAGTTTACAGTGAGCAGAGATGTTGTTTTTGATGAGATGAGCAGCTGGTATAAACCAGTAAATGTGATTGATGATGTCGATGCACAAAATGGTAATGCTGCACAGAATTTACAGGAGCAATCACAAAATATTAGTGGACCTGTAGTGTCCTCTAACAATGGTTCACATGCTTCGCCATGGATAGGCAGATTGAGATCAGGAGAATCTCCTCAAAGCAATGCAGATAGTGGTATGCAGGTATCACAAAAAGGAAAAGAGAAGGTAGATCAGCCCATGTTTGATGTGAATGCAAGTCACTCTTATGTGGATGGTGAATCCAGTGGCTCAGAACAGAGCATTGATGATGAGTTGGGTATTCCTTCTATTGTTACACCTACAGTAAGGAAGACCAGGGATGTTTTGAGACCACCTGAAAGTGAGCCTATTTTGTGCAGGTCTACCAGAGCTACGTATCCTGTGGATAGGCTGAAATATGATGGATTTACAGCCATTCACTATGTCTATATGGTCAAAGTGATATAGGAACCAGAACCTACTTCTTTTGAGCAAGACATGGATAAAGAAATGGATGCCTTGGAAGCAAATGCTACATGGGAATTGGTGCCTTTACCTAAAGACAAGAATGCAGTTGGCTGTAAGTGGGTTTATAAGGTGAAGCGGAATGCAGATGGTTCTGTGAACAGATACAAGGCAAGATTAGTTGTCAAGAGGTATGCACAGACATATGGCATTGATTATGAAGAAACATTCAGTCCAGTTGCAAGGATGGCAACCGTAAGAGCAGTCATTGTTATGGCTGCATCAAAGGGATGGTCTTTACATCAGATGGATGTAAAGAATTCCTTCTTGCATGGTGATTTGCAAGAAGAGGTCTTTATGGAGCAGCCACCAGGTTATGTTCATGCTGTTCATCCTGAGTTTGTTTGCAGGTTGAAGAAAGCCTTGTATGGCTTGAAGCAAGTACATGGTCTGACAAGCTAGGATAGTATCTTGTCACTATTGGCTTTCAGATTTTCAAGGCAGATTTCTCACTTTATGTGAGAAAAACAGAGAAAGGTATTATGTTGCTTGTCATTTATGTTGATGATTTGATCATCACAGGTCATAATGATGAAGATATCCTTCATATGAAAATGCTATTGAAGCAGAAGTTTGAGATGAAGGATTTGGGAGAGCTGCATTATTTTTTGGGCATTGAGGTGATTAGATCACCAAGTGGGATACAGCTGCAGAGGCTGTATGGATTGGACATGTTGTCCAAATATGGGATGACAGGCTGTAAGCCTATTTCAATTCCTTTGGAGCAGAATGTGAAGCTGAGCGCAGATGCAAGTGAGCTTTTAGAAGACCCTACTATGTACAGATGCATAGTAGGAAGTTTGATTTATATGACTATTACCAGGCTAGATTTGAGCTATGCTATTGGATTGGTCAGTCAATTTATGAAGGCTCCAAGGAAACTGCATATGGATGCGGCTAGACGCATACTCAGGTATGTGAAGTCCACATTGCAGTATGGACTATTTTATGAGACTGGGGTTTAGATAGAGTTGCATGGATACACTTATGCTGATTGGGCTAGTAGTATTTCTGATAGACGATCTACTAGTGGATATGTGTTCTCTTTTGGGAGTGCTGCAGTCACTTGGAGCAGCAAGAAACAGCCTATAGTTGCCTTGTCGAGCACAGAGGCTGAGTACAGGGGTGCAGCAATGGCTGCATGTGAGGTAGCTTGGTTGCATAAGCTACTTTATGATATGCATCAGTCTACAGATGGGCCAATCGTCATTTATTATGACAACATGAGCAGTATACACTTGGCAAATAACCCAGTCTATCATGCTAGAACAAAGCACATTGAGGTGCATTATCACTATGTGCGGGAGGAGGTTTTACTAGGTCTTATTGATCTAGTTTATGTCAGCACAGAGGATCGGATAGCTGACATATTCACGAAGGCATTGGGCACAAAGAAGCTGTGCAAGTTTACAGACTTTCTTGGTGTGCAGGAATTGGGATTGAGCTCGAGGGGGAGTGTTGAGATATCGAGCTCCACTCATGATATGCCAAGGTGACCGTTGTGCATTTATGTCACTAACTTGTTAGCTGCAGATGCGGTTGGTACACTGCCCATGAATAATAGCTGGATGACAGCTATCCTTATGTACTCTAGTTCGTGGCTCAGTTAGTATGCCACCTTAGTTAGCTGAGTTTGGTTTGAGACCCACATATAGGGTTCTTCTATTTCTTTGTACTAGAGTTCTTTTTGCTTTTACAACTAAGAAGAGGTAAACTCTATTTTCAGCCTCCACCTTTGTGTGTATTCCCCCATTGTGTATGTGAGAAAGCTACAAGTGATACTCCTTCCTTCTCTCCCACTATCTTCATAGGGGGTGGTGGAGATGGAGGGCGGGAGGGGGGAGGGGGTGGTGGAGATGGAGGCGGGAAAGGGGGAGGGGGGGAGGGGGTGGTGGAGATGGAGGGGGGAGGGGGGAGGGGGTGGTGGAGATGGAGGTGGGAAAGGGGGAGGGGGTGGTGGAGATGGAGGGGGTGGTGGAGATAGAGGGGGAAAGGGGGGGAGGGGGGAGGGGTTGGTGGAGATGGAGGGCAATTCTATTTTGTGTTTTTTGCTCTATACATAAGATGGATGAGGCTCTTGTAGCCCCGCTAAGAACGACGAGCATGGGAAGCAAGATCGTGGGACAGTGGCCAGCCGATTAGGAGTATGTTAAGGAGGAGGTTATGTCACGGGATACTTTAGGAAGAGGAGTTAGGGTTTAGCAAGGTTGAGGTTTAGTTAAGGGGGTTTATAAATTCCATAGTGTCCCATAGTCCAAATAAGCTTTGTCAAATCCTCTAGGGCAAGATTAAAACATGCCCTACAAGAATGAAAAATTAACCACCTAGAGGGGGGAGGGGAAGTCTTATTAAGCACCACAATGGGACCAATACAAGGGAATTTTTAATCAAAATCTTTTTTAACATAGTCTGTGAATCATTAACTAACAAAAGAATGTATTATGCTCTATACACAAATCTACTACAAATGGGTAGTTGTGGGAGTTATAAGGCAAGGTATTTAAAGGGAAGGCATTAAAGAAATTTATCTTTTGCACCAAAGGTAGATACCTTAATTTTGGCCATTAATAATGGATGTTTTGAATTAAAAAGTGATATTCATATACCATTTTAGCATAAAAGAAATTTACACAAACACACTTAAAGGAGTCCCAAAGTAGAGAAATATTAAGCGGTTCTAAACAAGTGTCAAAATAAATCTGTTATTTTTAGATATAATGTTTAAAGAAGTGGATAAGGGGAAAGTGTAAGCCTTGTGTAAGCCAATGGTGGGGGAGAACAAAGCCCTACATAATAAATATTTACTACTTTATGAAGTCGTATGAGCATATGGGGGGTGGGGGGATTTGGCAAGAATGTAAAATTCAAATGTAAAAAATAAAAATTAATAAAGAAGAATGGGGAAACCCCGAATTGTGTTTGAGTGTACGGAAAAGGGTTAGGGCTGTGTGTGTGTGCGTGCATACATGCGTGCGTGTGTGTGTGTGTGTGTGTGTGTGTGTGTGTGTGTGTGTGTGTGTGTGTGTGTGTGTGTGCAATTTCAAGACAAACATTATCCATCTTAGACTTATCAATCAAGACAATCTGTGATAAGATAATCTCTACAAAGAAAGTTTATTAAAAAATCATGTAATTTTGCTCAATTATAAATACCGAATGATATTGAAGGAGCTCCAATCACCTGCATCCATCCACCACAGGGACAAGTTAGAACAAGAACCCTTAATTGTGGGACTCACGTATTTGTTGCCCCACCTCCCCATATAGCTAGGGTGAAAAAGAGAGAGAGACTCATCACAGTCATTCTCATTTTTTATCATAGACATAGATCCAATGGTCTAATATACCTGAATATAGTCCGAGAGCCGATTGGCCTTTGCTTGGCTCTTAAAGAACCGCCTATATAGAATGAACCTCACATATAGTCTCCAAAAGTTTCTACCACGATTGGTAGTCACGCTATGTTGAATCTGCAATTAGATCTCTACCAAGGGATACGTGAAGAATGTTAGTAATGCCCACACAATGGACAAAATATGTTTAAGGTATCCGATCAGAGAGCATCAACCGTTCTTCAACAATTTATGAGTGTACACCTGCGTAGATGCTATCCAAATTCCCATAGGAACTCACTAAATTGCACTGGTAGTTTATATAAACTACACGTGATGTTGCAGTTACCTTACCTCCAAGCTTGCAGAGTGGTCACTACTTGTGGGAAAAACTGGAAAGAAGTTCCCGAGGATTCGTATTTTAACTTCAACGGGAAATTTGTGCTAATCATACATAGATCCATCCCTCCCAGCTTGTAGAGTGGCCACTACTTGTGTATCCACAGTCATATCATGGGATCATGCAACTGCCAGCAACTATTATCACGGAGGTGATCGAAGGTAAAAGGTGGAGAGTATAAGTGACGTGTAGGAGAAAAAGGACGCTTTATTTATGACAATAGCAGTCTTACCTATGTATGGCCAATGATCTTACCAGCAGAGCAAATGCACACCAGCCTAGTGATAAGCTCTCAGTCTGAGATGTACCGTGGCTTGAAAGTCTAGGCTTGGTCGTCATCTCCTTACCTATGCCACATGAGCTATGCTGGTCGTATAAGCCCGTCTCAGTAATGCTCTGTTGTGACTTCAGATTGCAGGCAGCATCTCCAAATAGCTGTTAGTAGCCATCAAGCTTAGAGAGTTTCCACGAGAAACCGGCACTCAGTCAATCTCATAAGCCACAAGAGCTTGATAATGAATTTGTTACTCCGTGAAGGACACTAGAAGCGTGCTTGAGCGGCTGGTACCAAATCTTCTACGAGCTCAGTCCAATGACTATTTCTACGCATGGGAGGGAGGCAAGATTGCTACAAAAAGAGGGAAGAGAAGCGGGTTGTATATCCCCTGTAATGACTCAGGAAAAAGCTACATAGTGAGCATCTATGGCTAATAAGGGAGGTTTATATAGTTGTATCGTGCCACAAACTGACCAATCGGTTCGATTCATCATGTTGTTTCATTGCGTACTTTCACAAAAAGTCACGCGCATGGTTACCCCCATAAAATTTTGCGTATTAAGTCTCAAGACCATTAATCAAAAAATCATAACCATACTAGTGACTACCATCAAAGTCACCTTTAGTCCGTAGTGACCATGCTAGATACTACCATTATTTCAAAGGTATCCCTCTCATGAAAACACTTCATGCTATACGTGTTTGACCTTTATCACGAGTTCTTATGGGTGACCAATAGTTTGAAAACCATGTTTGCCATTTATTAAAAATTCAAAATGCCTTTGAGACACTAATTCAAGAATATCTTAAAATGTCGAATCTTTCCGAAGTTCCAGGTACCTTGGTTGAGGTTCACTTACCTGTCACCATCCACAGAAACCATTTGTTAGAATAAAATTGGCATCATGTAGGAAGAGAGCAAGTAATGCCTGTATTCCCCAGCTTGTTATCACTTATACCAAAGAAACATAGAACACCAGAAAGATTCAAAATGTGTATCACAACAAGAAAGCTTGGATGCCAAAAGTAATCTACTATTTCTCGCATTTTGCTTTACGATACAAAAAAGGTCTAGTTCTAGTTTTATGTCCAATAGTTTCCATTTCCCTTCATCCCTGTGCCAATTTTTGATTAATATAGGCAATTTTGGCAGGGTCATAACAAGCGGACATCTTAGTGGTCTTACGAAATTTGTTTGAGTTCTTCACTGAAATTTCCTATAAAATTCAGTTACCAACCAAGTCAGGGAGGTGGTCCATAACTATGGTACCAAAAAAAAATTTTAATTAGGGTAGTAATAAAGTTTAAGATACCCAAAAAGAAAAATTTTAATGTATACTCTTGGGAGGTCTATAAAGAAAATCAAAAAATAGGGGGGTCAACCACGCCTTTGTGAAACATTACACCTTTAAACCTTTGAGAGTAAGTGTATTAGTCAAAGTGAAGTACTAAAATTGGGGGGTTAATTCAAAACCTAGAATAGGAGACCAAAAGACCAAGTTAAGAGTGTAAGTAACTTGTGGTGTTAACAAAGTGTAAAAGAATTCATTTAAGGGAGGTTCAACTATCCCCAAGTGTAGAAAAGATAATGTTTAAACAATTTTTCTTTGTATCTAAGTGCATAGAATGAAACATGATTAAAGGGGTTAATTTATGTCATAAAAATCTTCGAGGGGTACTCCGCACCCATAATTAAGAACTTAATTATGAAAAAGGGGGGTACTTCTCACCCAAAAATTATTTATAATGACCAAACAATCATTAATAACATCAAAAGTATAAACAAAAATCTCTTTTGAACAAGGGGGGTATTCAGCACCCACTATTGTTAGTTTCAATGCAATTAACAAATAAAAAGAGCATTAGTTAAAAAACTTTACAGGTATAATTTTGGGCATATCAAAGTAAGTACATATTTGTGTGTTTGTTTTGCAAGTTACTATAAACTTATAGGGTTACGTTTTAAAGAAACAATTATGTTAGGAGGAGAATTAAACAATTACAGAAAGACATGAAAAAATGATTAGTACCGAACAATTTATAAGCATAAGGGATAGGGAGGAAAGGGTTTAAGACTCATGAAAATCTTTTAAGACTAAAACCAACCAACTCAAAAAGACCAAAAAGCAAAGCAATATAAAATACAATGAAAAGAATTAAAAGGGAAATTTTAAAACAACACTACGCAAAATATACTTAATCATAAGCTATACCTCATCAAAGAAGGTTAAGGGCAAGAAAATGAATCTTTTAAAACACAAAAAGGAAAAAATAAGGGCCTAATCAAGGAAAACAAAGGGGGAAATCTACTAGTCAAAAAAATTTTAAGGGAAACGAAGGACTATATATAAATATATATATATATATAAGGATAGATAAAAAGATAAACTTAACGATACTAAAACAAGAGGGCACAGACCGTGCCCGATAGCACTACCCCTCTAGGCTCTTTGCCAAACCACAAATCATGGAGAGCCAATTTCTTGCACTTTGACTAGGCTATTGGGTTGCCAGTCCAGAGAGCTAGCTTCCTGAAGCCAAAAGGGGAAAAAATTGGAGCAGGGCCTTCACGGAAATACAAAATTGCAGCAAGCCGGTCTTCAGGGAAATACAAAAGCAGAATGCAAAGTATGTGTATGATGCGGAGGAGAAGGAGATAGATCGACACAAGCACTCATGGTCGTTCAATTCAGGGGACAGATTGTTAGATGGATGAAACGACCTCACAAGCATTCCAACTTCTTGCTAGTGAACCACAGATACCCAAGCCTTTTGTTGAATCAAGCCCCACTCAAGTACCGGAGTCATCTTGCCACTTTTCTGCCACTCCATCTCTTCACCATTCTCATCACCCTCACTTGCGCATTCGCTAAGCACAAAAATTGTGCCTATTGATGGCAGTGGTGGCTACAGTGCCAATTCGAATGGGTTCCAATCCAATTCAAGGATCGTCTCATCTTCGGGTCTTTCTTGAGAGCCGACTGCGGGAAAGCCCACAGCCACAAAACTGCTATGTGAATCATTTGTATCACGAGCCTCATGCGCTGGCAGGTTGACCAAGAAAAGCCTCTGCATAAGACTTGCGCCTCTCTCGAATAGGCGGGAAAGCTATTGCAATGGATGAAAAGATTGGTTGTGCAAAGGGCTGCAAATCCCAACGAAAACTAGTTATAGAACTATCAAAAACCATGAAAGCATGTCTTCTCTGCCTCCCCTCCCCCTCTCCCTCTCTCTCGCCAAGGAAGAGACAAAGGAAACGTACTTCAAGAGAAACTTGAAGGTCTTGCAAGCGCCAAGATAGAATGTATCCGCAAAATTAGTTCCATCCCCCCAGTCCATAACCCGGATGATCTTCTTTACCAAAGTCACATCAGCCTTTCAGCACCAAGCCACCCTTTGCAGCTTCCTTTTCCAGATTCCATTTACAATAAGGTGGTTTCACTTTATGCGACACGTGAACCTCTCCCTTGCATCTGAGAAGCTTGGCTGCATTCTCAAAGAACATCCTCACCAGACGTTGTGGTGCATGCTGATCACAAAAACGACCCTCCCCCCTTGTTAGAATTTGTGCGCAAGTTGTACCACATACATCTTATACATGCGAGAAGCAGCAAAACGCAATGGAGGGAGGACTTATCAAACAAAACAAAGAACAAAGCTACGATAAATGATGCAATGACAAAAGCAAATATAGCACCGACTTGTCTACACAACTTGAAGGCAGCCATCACGCAGGGAGCCAGCAGAGAAGGGAAGAGGTAAGAGAGAGGAAGAGAGGGAGGGGAGATCGTGGTCCCCTTTTTTTTGGAAAATCTGGTTTCCCAATGTAAAAGTCCAGCTTAGTAAGTCCGCTTTAGACGTGCCCTAAAAGAGCAACTTTCTCGTTGCTATAGCCTGCCCCTAGCGGGCCAGTGCTAATAAACACGTGGAAAAAAAGTGAAGAACAGAGTCGTGTAAACAACTTCTACGTAACGCTTGGAAGGAGAGATTGTTCACACAGTGGTCGCCAATCGTCCAATCAACAAGACGAAAAGGAGCGACGCTAGTAGAAGGAGCATATGTGAGGAGAAACACAGGTGGCGGCCAAGCTGCCCATAAGCAAGGGCCTGCGAGAAGACGTATCAGTGAGACGAGCAGACGTACGTAAGAAGGAAAGAAGCTAGATGCCGAAGCAGCCAGAAAAGGAGGGGAGAAGATCAAAAGCAACAGGAAGCAACGAAAGTGTATCTCGGAGTCGCCCGAAGCTATGCGTTGGAGTCGCCAACCAATCAAACGGAAGTGTTTTGAAGGTGGAGGAACGCAGACAACCCGACCGCTAGAAGTGCAGCTGGTTCAAGAGCAGAGGCACACTGCGTAATCAAAGAAAAGGTAATGGAGGACGGGAGGGAGCTGAGGCAATGGGAGAACAGGGCAACGGGAAGAGGGAGAGAAGGAGCCAGCAAGGTAACTGTAAGTGTCAACAACCGTAAGAAAGAAGACGTCGACTACGCTAAGAGGTGAATCAGTAGGCACCATAGCAAGCTTATAGGATAGTTTGAGAAATAGGAGTAGTGGAGGAAAGCAGGGGCGGGAGTATGAGGCAGCACTAAGGGATTGAGTTCACGAGTATATATAACGAGTACCATTACAAGAAGCCATGCACCACTCATCTCGTGCACGATCGTGAGCAATGAGTGAAAGTCTTAGTTCACAAGCTAAGGCTGTTAATAAATAGCAAATCTAGGTAAAGTTGTAGAAATAAAAGTGGGGCTAAACGGGCAATTAATCCATTCATCCCAAATAAATAAGAATTAAAGATCAAAGGTGCCACCAGCCACATACGTGAAACAATTAAATAATTAACATAGTGGAAAATTTTAAAAAGCGGGGGGAGATAATAATAAGCTAATGATGAGGGGCTCGGATCTCGACTTTAAAAAACCGAAAAAACTAAAAACCAGTAGGACCAAAGTCTGAGTGAAAATGAATTACATCTATAATACCGTGGGTCCTAATAGTATTACTTAATAATTGTCCTTAAAAACTATATGCTTAGAGAGGATCAATAAATAGCACATTAAAGGTTAACTAAAGGAAAATTGAATGTCTAAAACAAGAAAATTAAGTTAGGATAGCATCTAAACAAGAAAGGTCAATTATTTATTTCTTTAACCAAGATAAATAATTCTTATACAAAGGGAACTAGAGCAATTATTATAACACATAAGAAAGGCAAGGGGGTAAGACTATTTGTATTACTACAATGTCCAAGGTAGTGCAAAAATAGTTGTGTAAGCCAGTAAGTTTAAAACAAAAGCTGAAGCATCTATAAGAACTAATCACACTCAAAAAATTGGATCCATGTACAAGCGTTCTCAATCTTCCATCAAAGCTCAAGTTCTCATAATCACCAAAAAGCAGAATCCATGAACTTGATAGCTATAAGAAGTCAATCATCCATCAGAGAGATCGTTCCCTGCACATATAACCATAACCGGTTGAAAAGGAACTGTTATACGGTTTTGTAAACAATGTGTTTGTGCACCAAATTCTCGTGCAAGTGCGTGTGTTTGTGTGAAAAGCAGTACATTTGTGTGTGTGTGTGTGTGTGTGTGTGTGTGTGTGTGTGTGTGTGTGTGTGTGTGTGTGTGTGTGTGTGTGTGTGTGTGTGTGTTGGTGTGTGGCCCACCCCCAACCTGGAGGATAAGACCACATGGTGAGGGGTAAGCCCACCATGTAGCACTTACCCCTCACCAAAGAGCAATGTAAGAGAAGAAATGTCAAAGCATAACCTAGGAAATTTATTACTTTTCAAGAAGTTAATGATATTGTTGGTGATTAAGTTAGGATCAAAACCATTTTTGGCAAATAAGCCGATTAGTCTAATTAAACCAATATAAGCCCCAAGAACATTGTGAAGCATTATAAGTGAGGGGAAGAACTTGCAAAACACACACTTTATAAGCACAGCTTCTGGGTCTATTACCTGCAGCATGGATGAAAGAAACATTAGGACAAGGTAATTTATCTTTTTTCCAAAAAGTGTGCGTATCATAATCACCAATAAAAGGCCTCAGAAGTGTAATTGAAGTGTTGAGAACAGTAGTATGATAAGTTTCATAAGTGGGTTTGATAGTGATGATCTCCAATGGGTAAATGCTCAATGGGTCAATCGGGTCATTGGATCTATTATGGGAATGACAATTTACAATAGTCATTATTAATAAAAATTAGATCATCCATGAAACAAGCAGATAAATAAAAAGCTTTAAGCATTTCCACTTCTCTAAGTTTGGACAATTTAATGATAAATTGCAACTCAAACCATGCTAAATATAGGTTGCACCATAGAGGTGAGCAAGAGTAACCCATGGGGATGCCTTTGGTTTGTAGAGAGAAAGTTTCTCCAAGTTTCATATAACAGTTTTCTAAAATAAAGATGTTGAGATCAATAAAATCTTTAAAATTAATAGAACATTCTTTATTTTTCTTAGTAAGCACAAAGCCTTTCTTAGACTTTTTAAACCCAAGATAGCCAGAGGTTTGTGAGAGTTTGATAAAATTTTGAAGCGACTCAATAAGGCTCTCATCTCCTTTGTGTGGAATGGCTTAATATCGAAAGTAAAAACCGAGAAGATATGATTAGGTAAATTAATCTCAACAAGTCATACTGATTTTGGATAATCCAATAAGCATTAGTATGCACTCTTGTAAAAACCCAAAAATCTTTGTGAAGTCTTTCCAAATATTCTCGAATACCACAATCAAGTGCTCTTACCTTATAAGTCCCCATAAGATAGGGAAAAGTAAGTTTGGAATGGAGAGTAATTTCAAAAGAAAGAGAATAGAATGCTACCAAATCAGAGATAACATTTTCTGTTGTTAGGGTCACAAAGAACTCCGAGGACTTAAGTCTTTGCAAAGCGGCAAGTCTGATTAAATATTTTTTGCACATAAAGGTCAGGGTTTATGCTTCATCAACACACCAACACACACATCCTCTATATTTCACAGAAATTTTTTGCACATAAAGGTCGGGGTTTATGCATATTTATCTAGCCCAGAAATATAAAGGTGTTGAGTAAGAAACTCTACTTCATCCATAATATTTTAGTCAAAGTACCAAGGTTTTTTATTAACTCTATGGTTAGGAAAAAGTGATTTGAAATCTCTAAGGACAATTTCCTTGATGACAATCTCGTGTTCTAAAGTGGTATTGAAGCACATCCAATTACTAAGTTTGAGGGTATTGAAGTTCTAAAGTGGTATTGAAGCACATCCAATTACAAGCCAAACATAACTCCTTTATAACAGGATAAGGATTGACTAGGATTGAGGGAATATGGTTAAGCCCCTTTTTAAAGAAGTCTTGCAAACTTGGGTGTCTAAAAAGTTGTGGGCGTCTGTTGATAGAACATGAGTTCCAAAGTCATCATAGTTTTGTAAAAAGGGTTTAAACCTTTTAGAAGAAGCACAAATGCAAGATAAGGATTCTGTTGAAAAATTACAAAATGTATCCAAGGGTTTGTAGAAAGTTGCTGCAATATTTTTGGGATATTTCCACCCAAAGCTGATATTGAACATGAAAATGGTTTTCTTAATCTCAAATTTTTCAAATAATTCCAAAAAAACTTTTTTTGGTATAATGAAATCAAAAAGTTTGTTGACAAACAAAATATGAATGAACCTTTTTTCTTTTTTATTATGTTTATCAAGTAATGACAAAGCATTGCTTTTTTATTATGTTTATTAAGTAATGACAAAACATTCGCTTTTTTGGTAATGAATCTTACTTGATTGCCATCCGTATTGAAGTCTAAAGTCTTTGAAGTCTTGCCAAAGTCTTTTGTGCCTCGAAACACTCGAGTTTTCTTGGTAGAACTCTTCATGGAAGTAGGAGTAATAAACTGTCTTTTTGGATCCTTGTTCTTTGACTGCAAGAGAATAGCTTCAATAGTATTGGCCAAAGGTGTGTTTTGGAGTTGCGGAAGCAAGGGTGTGTTAGGGGAGAAAAGTGGCAAATTACACACTGCTTCTAGCATAAAGTCATGGAACCAAAAGTACACAATAATAGTAGTTCTAATCTCGGAATGGAACAAGGCTACCCAACCAATGAAATCATACACCAAGGCCGGGGTCCCAAGCAAGTGATCTAACCAGATAATGGAAGCTCAGCAGGAGGAATTAGGATCAATTCTTTTACATTGGCACTTGATAAAAGGACAAAATGTATTCCTGCATTTTTTTTTAAATTTCTTAGGGTCACGAACTTTGTCCTGATTAATAGTTCTGGCAATTAGGGTAGTACTCAAGCATTTGGAAGATTCTACATCTGAGAGCTTAATTTGGGATAGATCGAAGAAAAAGTCATTGGCTAAGAGATGCTTAGCTTATAAAGCAAGGGTTTTGCAATGGTCTACCACTTTAGGATCAAAACTACAAAAGAGTGCTAAAGAGGTAATTAAAAAAGGGGCCTTATGGTTAATCACCTCGAAATCCCAAAGCTTGTGTTCTAACCTAATGGAATCAAGCTCAAGTTGGCATGTAGGGAGGAGGGGAATAGCTCTAGAGAAAGCTTGAGACAAAAACTTTTGAGGCGATGCAGAAGTTGCAGAAGGTTGGGAGCTTAAAGCGGAGAGGGCTTCTTTTTTAGTATGATTAAGTAGGTCAAAATCTAAGAGAGGGTTAACAATTTCTATAGAGTTTTTGACATCACAGGCAATAGGAGGAAGACCATTAAGGGAGAAAAGATTATTTACTACTATCAAGGGTAGGGTAGAGACATAGAAGTTAAGATCAATCGCATCTTAACAGTCAATGAGAGGTAGAGACACAAGAAGTTTATTGAAGGCTTCTAAGAAGTCAATTTGATCTCTCTTTGACTGGACTAGCAGGAAAACCCAATCATTTAGAGAGGCAACAATGAAAGCTGACGGAGTTTTATTCAAGGAAGCTTGTATCTCAAAGTCAAGAAGCTTCTTGTGGAAGTCCGGTCCTTTAAAACATGAGAGAAGGTATCCAAAAGTTCTGCAAGCATAATTCCAAAACTATTAGTCATATTAATTCCCAAATACTATTAAAGGCAAATAATAAATTGACTATATAAAATCCAATGAATGTGAGATAATTGTATGACACTAGCGACCAACGGCTAGTTGGGAAATCAGTGTGTGGATAATGGGTTAACAAGATTAGGGGTTTGGGGAAGGTAAGGGGTTGGTTAGGTGAATGGGAAGCTTAATGTAGGGGTAGTTCCTTTTAGAGGGTTTTTTATTAAAAACATTAAGAAGGACTTTTAAAGGAGGTTTTACTTAAAATCAAAAAATAAAAGGAGTTGGAAAAAGGGGGAATTAGTTTTAAATAAAAGTATTAAAAAGGGTTTTTTAGGGATTAAAAAATCGGGCTAGAAAAGGGGGAAATTATTAACTAGGGAATTATTAGAATGAAAATAATAGGGATAGGGATAAAGTTGAAATGTAACATTTTAAATAAATTTAATAATGGTTTAATAAAATGTAAAAATTGAAACAATTACAATGTAAAAAAAAGAAAGAAAAGGGGAAAATAGATACTAAAAAGGGGGAGCAAAAAAACTTTAAAAAATACCAAACATAAAAGCGGAAAAAAGGAGGGAAAAAGGGTGGAAATTTTTATTGAGAAAATTTTATGTCTGTGTGTGTGTGTGTGTGTGTGTGTGTGTGTGTGTGTGTGTGTGTGTGTGTGTGTGTGTGTGTGAACAAGGGATACTTACTAAGCAAAATTTGTGTGTGTGTGTGTGTGTGTGCGTGAACAAGAGATACTTACTAAGCAAAATATGTGTGTGTGTGTGTGCGCGCGCGCGCATGCGCCCAACCATCCGCCTGCACAATCACAAACCCACACCCTATGAGGGTCACCATGCCCCCTCATAGGGAGGGGATCATGGTTCCCACCTTTAGAAGTGAATGATATCTGAACAAGCTTAATTAGATTATGAGTGTTGATCAATGTTTCAAAAAACTATTTATGAGAAAGTTAATTATTATCCCTATTGTTATCAATTTTTTATGAATCTTGATACTTTATAAAGGGAGAATTTATATAAACTTTATTAGATCCTCAGTCTTAATCAAAGTGCCAAGGAAATCACCCTTGAGAAAGTTACATACAATCCTTTTAAGTCTTAGTCTATTGCATCCATTATTAGAAAAGTATCTGAACAATTATGGATAAAATACCTAGCTTGCTTAGGATTGTTACAAATGTAAAGGATAGGGATAATTTGAGAGCATATACCCATATAACATAGCTTTGATGATCTATTGCTATCCACTTTGCTAAATCTTGACACCTTAAAAGGGAGGAAATCCTTCTTACCATACTTGAGGATGATGAACGTCCCATTATGTACGAATGTGATAATGGTCTCTGTGCTAAGAAATTTAGCGTTGGTACCAATTATGCAACCATTCTCTAACCGGAAAAATGTTGTGGTGTCAACGATAATCTCCACAAAATCTAGAGGGTCAATATAGTAATCACCATGGGAGCAAAACCTCATAGGGTTGGGTATATTGATCTAGCAAATGTCATCGATATATCTAAAGGGATATTGAAACCATTTCAAAATATCCCATCTGCCTTGTCTAGCAAGATTAATGCAGAATTTGTACTCAAAGTAAAATAGGTATAGATTGCACCAAATAGGTGAGCACGATAAGCCCATAGGAATTCCCATCTTCTACCTCCAAGTCATGTTGTCTAGTTGTATGTACATGTTTGAGATAAGCCATGAATTAATTTTAATAACAGTTTCCATATCATCGTTTACAGATCAAGTTCATCTGTCATGGTCCAAATTCCTTCAATGGGAGAGTGGGACATCTTTCAAAAAGAGATGAAATTGAAGTCACTATCCCTGTAAGCCATAGTGATCATTTCCCTGATGATGTTAACTAGAGCATTTTCACCTTCGAGAGGAATGTTTTCATAGCATTGTGCTATCTCAATGGAAAAAATACTGAATATTTTGTCGGGAAGATTTAGAGTGTAGTCGTAAAGGGATTCAATGCCCCACCAATAAGAACATTTAACACCACTTATGAGAAAAAGCTCATGCTGAGTTTTAGTATATTTATTTTTCAAGTTGTGAGATGCATGTTTTAGTAAGAAGTATTGATAAGTCCAATTTCATCATATGTGCATCCAGCCACATTGGTAATCCATATAAAAGTGTTTAATGGGCTTTGTATATACCCATAATAAATGGCAATTTTGTGGATAAAGGTGTCATGAAAAATGAATGGAGTTCGACCTCTATCTTAATCTCTAAATTCAATGTATTTATAATTTCAAAATCTCCATCATTAAGTCTCCCGCACGCTAAGTCATGGGCAAATTTCCGACAAACCAATGCCAAGTTATTAGAAGCTTTGTCAATTCCATGCATGAAAAAATGTTCTTTGAGAGTACTTTAATTTTCCCAAAAGTGTTTATCACTCCATATATCTTTTATAAACCTCTTATGGTTGGGTAACTTTTTGTACTGGTTCCACAGGCAATCACGATAGAATTTTTTGAAAATTTGTAAAGTAGCATGTAGGGATGTGCCAAGGATGTGGCACAATTTTTTCCAAGCTTGTTCAAGACATTTATGAACATCTCGTACCTAAGGTCTTTTAACCGGTATGTGGTTTAATCCCTTTATGAGCTCACGTCTTAATGGTTCATAATCTTTACTATCATTGTGTGTGTGTGTGTGTGTTGTTATGGATAAATTTGACCAACGTAAAAGGCATAAATATGTGTGTGCTTGTATGTGTGGCAATAGTCTAATAAAATATGGTGTGCATAGGGCCCAGGGTTGAAGTGGCAAGGCATGACCATGTGCCACCCTTCCACATAAGAGGACTCATAAGGTGTATTGTACATAATCCATGGTAGTTATATTATAAAATGTTAAGGTGGCATGGTTCCTCCATGTGCCACCCCTCCACCTAGGCGGTCCCATGCCTACATTTAGTGCGACATGGACCAAGGACCATGGGAGAAGTAATATAAAATAGGTGGAGATGGATATTGTATGGGATTATTCCCTCCATGTAGGATAGGCCCATGTGGGGGGGTATAGATTGTCCAAGAATGCAAGTTAAATAATGGGGAAAGTAGGATGAGATGGCAAGATTCCTTGTGCCAACCCTCCACTTGTCCTCCTAGATGATTAAAGGTATTATAAAATTGGGAAGAGACTAGGGGAGTATCTTAGACTTAGGATATGGGGTTGATATATGTGGAAAAATGAGGCCAAGGGTTGTCGCACACAATTGAGAGTGTGTAACTGCCTAGCCCACATGGGAGACTTTTCCACACACACCATGCATGTGGGAGGATGCATTTATTGGGAGAGACCCCCTTTCTTGGCTATAAAAGGAGGGGGGCTATTCCTTGATGGGACACGCTCATTCTTATAAAGCCACCTAGCTAGTACTTTGATTTCTTCCCCCCCATCCTTCCTTTCAAATAAAGCATGACCCTCCTCCCATCTCTACATTCCTCGTCCCATTATGTACATGCTCCTCTTTCCCCTCTCCCTCTCCCCTTGTGCCATAGTCTCCCTCTTCATTCCCACCCCTCTTAATTCCTCTTCCCCACCCATGTTAATGCTTCTCTCGTGGCATTCCCTTTTGCTATATGGCCCTTGAGCATCGCCATGCCTAGTGTCTAGCCTCTTGTCTCAAATTCTTTTCTAGTTAATAGAATTGGTGTGGCTGCTGGGATCGAAATCTCCATGGCTAGTGGCATAAAAGTCGTTACTCCTACGGCTGGGGGTAGTTCTGCAGCAGCTTCTATGTGCAATTCTCTGCTTCTGCGCCTCCAATCTGTGTGTCTTCTGCTTGTAGTTCTCCGTCTACAGAACTTCTCAGTTTTTGTGCCTTTCGCCTGCGGTTCCTACACACCCTCTGGGTTCTTGCAAGTCTTCTGTGCAGCGCCATGCATCTTCTGGTCAATCGCATCTACAAAATCGCTTATGCACATCTTCTGTGCGGTGCCACGCAAAACTGCACCTGCGCATCTACAACAGATCTCGCGCCCCCCCCCTTCTATCTTCTTCTCCTTCTCTTTCTCTTCTCCTCTCCTCTCCTCTCCTCTCTTTTTATTAAGGAGTGGGAATTGAACCCAAGACCCCCCCATTCACAAAAGGAAGACTTACCAATGGGCCAGCAAATAGGAAGTGATGAAAGTTTAATGATATTGCTTATATGGTGAAATCTCATGAACTGTAACTCTCTAGCTGTAGGGAGTTTCCTCTTGTTGTAAAAAGCAAAAGTACTTCATTTCATGTGCTCTATTCATATCTGATACTAGATCGTAGATTCTGAATTTTTCAAGTTCACTCCTTGGACGCATGCCACACGAGGAGGGTGGATATTTATGTCACTTCTCGACGAGTTCAAGGATTTGGTGCTTGGTCCTCTGCTCATCACGGCTACCAATTGGCAAGATCTCTTTCTTGATCTTCATGTCAATCTTCACCAACTAATTGTACAATGCATTGTTCAAGGAGACAACAGGTGGGATGATACACCATGGATGATTCAAGGTGAAGAACTAGTGATACACTGGGAGGACTTTGATTTCAATTCTACTCATTATGCGGTGATCAAGCTACTTGATGCATCGGAGGCAATTAAAAGGATGACATTCTTCAAAGGGTGGGATGCTCCCCAAGCTTGGGGGGAGATTTGGTGCATCTGCTTATTAATTCCTATGGATAAGCTCGTCTTGAATGATTTCTTCTCAATCTCACTACAAAGGTTTCTAGGGCTCGACTATGGTTGGTACGGTTTCGACCAAGGAATCCCTTTGTACCTAATCAACCTTTTGTGCCTCATTTTGAGCTTCAAGTTGTAATTCTTTTTTGTCTAAAGATAAACTATCAACAAAGGATTGCAAGTTTATTTGATGCTGAACGTCTTGCTCAAGTATTGAATTCTCCCCACCCTCTCCTTCTACCTATCTTGGACTATCAAGAAACTTGGGATGTCTGGATTTTAGTCTTGGTGTGATGACAACTTGGCTCCTCCAATTTGACTGCATACAAACCTTCGACCAAGGCTACTAGTGTGGGTGTGAAGCTCACTTCACCAAGGGGTGAGGTGTATTGTTATAGCAAGTCTACACCAGCAAGTACTTGCAACCAAGCTGAGTACTTGGCACTCATTTTTGGGCTACAAAAGGCACAAGAACATCGCATCAAGCAACTTGAGGTGCAAGGAGATTCTCAACTCGTGTGTGAACAAGTTAGTGGAAGGTGGAAGGTGCGGAGCAAAGGCTTGGTTCCAGGACATCAACAAGCATTGGAACTTTGAAGAGGTAAAAATTCAGCATGTCCCTCGAGCTCAAAGTATAGTTGCTGATTTCTTAGCACGTGAAGCTTGTACTTCAATCACGCATGAAGCAAGTGGAAGCACCGCCCCAACAAAGCCACAAGCCATGAATGAGCGTGATCATTTGTAAGGAATGCAAAGGTTGTGGTCATCATGAAACTAAGTGTTGGGTATATTTGATACGAGTTTACTGACTTCGAAAGATCATCAGAAAGGTCCTTAAGGACATTGCACAAAAGAAGGATGCCAAACTGCACTTCCCTTGAAGAAATAGCATGGCGACTACAAGAACTGAAGGTGATGTGCAAGCTCTCCAACTGTTGACATTTGTCATGGCATTCTTGTTTAGCCTTGATGAACAATCTCATGCAGCACCGCATCTCTGACCCTCCCTTGTAAAGATGGATGCAATATCATGAGGGTTGGTCCTTATAAGATTGTCTATGAGCTATTCTATGCTAAAGATTCTTCCTGTATAATATTTCACACTACACCAATCACACCCTACCCTGCCTATGTGTGCTTTGTGGATGTATCTTCACCTTATTTTTAGTTAAAGCTAGTTCTTTCCATTGTTTGCCAATAGATAAGCCTCATTTTGTCTCTCTCTTTTCCATTTTCCAAGCATGGTTGACATTCCTGTGTTCTGTGGATGGGTTGAAGAAAATCCAAATGAGTATCTTGTGGCCTTCAAGCGCTGTTGTGTTTCTCTCAACTTTCTTACTGAAGATAGATGGCTGTTGGTTCTTCCCACATTTCTAGAGGGTTTGGCTCAAGTGTGGTATGAGAAGCAAGTTGAAGACATTCACCAAAGCTGGCCAAGGTTGACAGCAGCGATGATTGAGTATTTTGGCAAAGAAGAGGAGTCGGAGAATGTGTACCTGCAAGTGGCAAACTTGAAGCAATCAGAAGGTGAGACGGTGCATCGATATGTGGATTAAGCGGCCGTGCTCCTAGACCGTTTAATTGCCACACAAGAAGACAATGCCGGATTTTGAGATGGAATGAATCAACATGTGCTGGGCTACCTTGTAGCAAGAGCAAGTGACGAATTCCGCCTCAAGCTTAAATGGGAGAATCCAAAAACTATGGTGCTAGCACATGAGATTGCTCAAAAGTTTGATAAAGTTCAATCTGACCCTACTTCAAAGAAGAGAATTGTCCCTCCGCAACCCCCTCAATTCTTGCAACAACAACCGGGTCCAACTCAAGGGCATACCCCCACCCCTCATCAGGAATGTATCCACCTCTGATGATGTATCCCCTCATCAGGGACTTTCTATATCAATCCTGGGTTTGGTGAGAATACTCTAGCAGGTATTCTTCTCCAGCAAGGGGAAGATCGGTTCATGTATCCCGTTCGATTTGCTTCTCGACAATTGCTCAAAACTGAATGATGCTACTCTGAGGCTGACAAGCATGCTTTATCTTTGGTATTCTACATTGAGAAATTTAAGCATTATGTGGCTAGAAAGTCCATCATAATCTGCAGCAATGGTCTTGCAAAGCAGGTTCTTCAATCACCAAATCCCACGGGCCGGTTGGCCAAATGGTTGGCAGTTTTACAAGAAGATGATTTCTCTTTCAAAATTGTAAAAGGGGGTTGTTCCAACTTGAAGAATGCCTTGATTGATTTAGAGGAGTGCCTCGATGTAACCCGATAGGCCCATGTGGGGGGGGTATAGATAGTCCAAGAATGCAAGTTAAATAATGGGGAAAGTAGGATGAGGTGGCAAGATTCCTTGTGCCAACCCTCCACTTGTCCTCCTAGATGATTGAACATATTATAAAATTGGGAAGAGACTAGGGGAGTATCTTAGACTTGGGATATGGGGGTTAATATATGTGGAAAAATGAGGCCAAGGGTTGTCGCATGCAATTGAGAGTGCGTAACCACCTAGCCCACATGGGAGACTTTTCCACACACACCATGCATGTGGGAGGATGCATTTATTGGGAGAGACACCCTCTCTTGCCTATAAAGGGAGGGGGCTATTCCTTGATGGGACACGCTCATTCTTACAAAGCCACCTAGCTAGTACTTTGATTTCTTCCCCCCCATCCTTCCTTTCAAATAAAGCATGACCCTCCTCCCTTAATGTCCCCATCTCTACATTCCTTGTCCCATTATGTACATGCTCCTCTTTCCCCTCTCCCTCTCCCCTTGTGCCATAGTCTCCCTCTTCATTCCCACCCCTCTTAATCCCTCTTCCCCACCCATGTTAACGCTTCTCCCCTCGCATTCCCTTTTCCTATATGGCCCTCGAGCGTCGCCATGCCTAGCGTGTAGCCTCTTGTCTCAAATTCTTTTCTAGTTAATAGTGCATATACTAAACAAATACTACATGTTCATTATTGTGTATAAAAAGTAGTTGTATATGTCAAATAATGATTTTATATGAGTATAGAATAGATATTTTAGAGTGCCTTCTTTTGTAAATGTGAATGGTAGGCGTAATAAGATCTATACCTGATCATTATGACAAATAATTTGTGCTTAGAAATGATTTTTATGTCCAAATATATGTCCTTCCTTAATTTTCACATCATATTTTGTTTCAACGTTTATAGCCACAAAGTTAGGTGGATATATACAATATGGATCTTGGGTTAAGCTTGTAGGTTTGTTTAGAAATGCCAAATGCCTTTGGTACATTAATCAAACATATATCATTTATGAATCTATATGAGTGTTTGAAGAGATTTATTAGATCCCACCTTTCTAATCTCGTCAATCTTTGGATGAAACTATATTCATAGTGGAATAATATAGATTGCACTTTTGTGCTATTGTGGGTGGTATTTTCTTTGGCTTACACTTTCCCCAAGACATCCTCTTCCCCTCCCATACCTTTGTCATAATATGTGGTCTTAGATTGAAAGGGGGTTCCTTATTTTCTTTGCTGGTCATCCTCATAGAAATTGATGTTTGCAACTGGCTTTCTTTGTTGGTCATCCTCATAGAAATCGATGTTTGCAATTAGCTTTAGGATCTATTGTATTAAGTGGATTCCTTTACCCATCTCTCTTAGAACAAGTTTTGCATCTATCTCTACATAGGTTTTTTACCCATGATTGTATTATGAAGTCTTTAAAGTGGGAAAACACTATGAATGTTTTTATAATTGGTTTTACCCATTTACAAACTACATAATTAGTTCTAGCATTTTGTCTTTAAGAGAATCACACTTGATCAATGCAACAACATTATAAGTGGAACCATGCTACATGGTCAAACCATAAGATGTATGTTTTGCAATGGGCTCACATTGGGATAGGCATTCTATGTATGGTCTAAGGAAGCTCCATGACTCACGTATGATTGGCAGTGGATTCACTTTGGCATAGGCATTTTATGTATGGCCTAACGAAGTTTCATGACTCGTGTATGATTGACAATGGTCTCACGTTGGGCATAGGCATTTTATGTATTGTTTAAGGAACTTCCATGAGTCATCCAAATTTTTATTTTCTTTCTCCCCATTCTCCACGTTACATGTTTTCACACGTGAAAACATCCTATTTGGAAAGTGGCTCATGTTGAATCTGGCTGTCAACTTGTATTTTTCATCAATTACATATTCTTGTTTTCTTGACTTATCTTTGTTTTCATTGGGTTTTAATGGTGAGCTATTTGGTGGTGGTGGGATATATTTCCTTTGCATTATGTTTTCTATCGCATCCTATGATAAGCCTTCAATAATTATTATGCTATGAGTTTCCTAAGAGCCTTGTTGTAGTGTCTTCATTGGTGGGAGCTTCTTTTACCCCATGGATTTCAAAAAATATTTTCATTATTTGGGGTGTAGTGGATATGAACTATTCTTTCATTTTCTCATCCTATAACTCTTCAAGTTGTTCTTGGATTTTTTAGACCTTTTCTAATAATTCCTTCTTGTCCTTTTTGTTTAGGCACCATAGCTTGCACTAGTCTTCTACTACTAGTTGTGTTAGTAGTAGGGGTGATTCTAGGTCATTCATGTACGTTTCTAAGTCAAGATCTCAAACTTTTTTGTCAAATTCCGAATCCATAATTAAAATAAAGGCCCAGGTGGTAGGGTAAGGGGCCAATAAAGGATTATTGTGTTGTGATTTGATCATCAAAATGGTTGGAAGGTAGTAGCCTATATAGTAGGTGGTTACCCTGTGTGTAAGGTGTAGAGCACAAGGAGCCTTTTATTTTGTAAGTCTAATGCAATATCTTTATGCTTTGACCTCTCTGGTGCATCATTTGATAAAACATAACCTCACTATATGTATGTACTCATTGTTAATAAAGATCTATAGTACCACCACAATTTTGAAGGTGATTATAACATAATCTAGCAAGTCTACATTAGTGATAGTGTTATTTATTCTCATCTATATTTACAACATTGACATGTCACTCAAGGAATATTACACATGGCGTGCATATGGATCCTCTCTTCTCCTCCTTTCCTTGCCATTCCTTGCCATGTGTGCAATCTTGACTAGCCACCTTTTACTGCCATAGTCACACAAAATGATGCTCCCCACACAACAATGCAAGAAACTCTCTTTTGTAATCATCCTACCCACAAAATGATGCAAAAAACTCTCTTTTACAGCAAGCCTCCCTCAGTCGTGTCCCCTATGGCTTGCATTGTTTTTCCCCCCATAGCTCCATTTTCGAATTTCATCCATCTTCTCCAACTATGCTCCTATTCTTCTATCCACAATTTGCTTAGCTTCTCTCTGGCTTGCCCATTCTCCTGCTATGCCCATATTCTCCATGCAACAGTGTACCATTTAGCTTTGCATTTCAACACTGCAATGTAGAATTCCATCATCGTATCCCCTTCTCCTCTCAATGGCTGTAGCTTCAACAAAGACTTTAAAACCATTACACGTTCCCTTTCTAATAGCATCATAATACTTGGAGTAGTAATGTGTTGATCTATGGAAGAAGATCAACAGATGTTGTGTAGAAGTATTAAGGGATTGTTAAACAATTATAAGCAAGAACTGATGTCTTCTTGATTGCCTCACAATTAGAAAGGGGTTTCTGCATCAAGCACCTTTATGTTAAGGTTCCCATTGAATGATTGACTAGCCTAATCTCCCCATGCTCTTCCTCTTCTTCTTCAATTTTTTAGATCTCACCTTCTTCTCCTCCTCAATCTTCTTCAGTTTCTTAGAGCTTATATTTGTCCTCGATGTCTTCAAGAGACAGCAGAGCTTGCGAGACATTCTTGAAATGGTGTGTACAAAGGGGAAGAGGTCGAAGGTGTAGCATGCAGAGGCAATTTTGGTGGAGTTAGGTGAGGCTGTCGAAGTGTTGTGAAAGGAAGGAGTAGAGAAGTGCATAATGGGGAGGCAAAAGGGCCTAATCCTAATTGCAATTTGGAGGGGAAACCAAAGTTTTTCCATAATAAATCCCAAGAATCCAAGAAGCACTAGCTCCATGATGGAGAGTGTCAGAGACTAGCACAAGAGTCCACTTGTGGAGGGGGAGGAACTCACCAGTAGGGGAGGACAAATGGCAAGGCTGAAGCTAAAGATGAATTTCATGGAGGAAAAACTTAATATGAAGAAGCAAGAATAGAAGATAAAGATGAAACCAGAGGTGTTGTAGAAGTGGAAGTTGAAGATGAAGCTGAGGGGACGACAAAAGATGAAGCCAATTTGTTGTGATGGTGTTCAACCCCTGTTGAACCTCCCTTCACCCCCTATTCTCCTAGCCCTCCTCCCCTCCCCTCACCCCCCATTCTCCTATCATGCTAGCACCCATGGTCAAGCACCAAACACTCCATCACATTTCTTGCATTGAACTCACTTCCCTGATCCAAGCCATGCCAAGTAGAGCCTTGCCCTATAGAGGCAGGGGCAATATGCCATAGGGTTGGTGGGAGTAGAGGAAGATGAGGTTATCTATCATAGCATAATTAGGACTATGACAGAGTTGCAATGAACAATGATGAACAGAACGCACATTATGAAGCTAAACACACACAATCAATCGATGTAGCTTTTGGCTGCTTCACTAGATCAACAAATGAATAGATCTAATGAGAAATCCAAGCTACTCTCTTGGAGCTATTTATTCGGAAGAATCACCTGAAGCAATCAAATTGAACCCTACTTTAAACAACAATGAGTGATGTCAACATAGATCCAAAGTGAATATGTGAATTTTTGGGGTGCAACTTCAATTGCATTGGTCGATTGGTCAAAAGCTATGGCTATTTGGGCTATGTTTGTTATCTATGCCCATGGCAAGCTACATGATTTTATTGTCTGATCGTAGTTGATGTTATGAAATTGATGGTGTTCTTCTATTTTTTCTCCCCTTTTGTTTTAATTGACAACTACAGTGTTCATATGGCATGCCTTTTTATGTTTTGATGAGCTTGCCACCGTGACCCACCATGAATAGCGTGTAGATTCTAGCCTAGAGCAGTCCATTTAACACTTATGGTGTGCTTTTTTAAAAAATTTTAGGGGGTGTTCATTGGGTTTGATGAGATTCTGAGAAAAGGGATCCTTTGCCTAAAATGAAATGATTGGAGAAAAGAAGATTCGAAATGCTAGCATGTAGATTCTAACCTAGAGCGGTCTATTTAACACTTATGGTGTGCTTTTTTAATAACTTTTAGGGGGCGTTCATTGGGTTTGATGAGCTTTCAAGAAAAGGGATCCTTTGTCTGAAATGAAATGGTTGGAGAAAAGAAGATTTGGAATGTTGAGAGAGCTCAAAAGAAGATACCGTTGATCATTAAGAGCTATAGAACCCATAATATGTATAACCTATATCTGGTCAAAGTCCTTACCCATTGAAGATGGGTCCACCACCTCGTGAGATGAATTTTACATAGAAATGGTTTGGCTACCAACAACTACACTATACAATAAAAACTTCAACATTGAACATGATCATAATACAATATTGAAAGTCTACCCTGGCCAAGATAGACAGATTTCTAACATGCTTCATATTACAGGAAGCCTTGCTCTAAATCTGGTGCAAGAAACTGGCAAAAAATCCATTAAATTCACATTTTGATGCATGCAATGGTGCAAAATGGTGCAATGTTGATGAGTTTCCTCTTTTGGCACAAAACATGAGAATTTTGATGTCCTATCAATGCGCTCCATCTTTTGACCCAAAACATGAGAATCTTGATATCGTATATCTTTTGATTTACAAATCCAAATGGGGTCATGTTACATATCAAATCAAATGGCAAGGCATGATTTAGATGATAATCATGCCATTTTGCTCCATTTTGTAAAATTGCATGCATCAAAAATGTGAATTTAATAAAAATTTGGCCGATTTGTTGTATTAGATCTAGATAAAACTTCACCTAATAGGGACCATGCCAAAATGTTGTCTATGTTAGCTTCTACTATCGATTTCTATCCAGCAAAGATTGATTTTTTTAAGAATTTAATTCATTTATAGAAAGGGATGTACCTACTCTTTAGATTTTGTTGGATTGGTGAGATGTAAGGGTGAGTCATTGGGTAGGGATGTTTTTGCAAGAACACAAAAAACATGGGTTTTGTTCCAAGAGTGAATAGAGTTCAAAAACTCAAAATTTGCACATGCATGTAATGTAGATTATTCCATTCAAGGACTCCTAGGAAGCTTTTAACTTGTGTGGAAGGTTTCATTAATGATCTTTCTTATGTTGGTGGAGAGAGAGAACTTGATTATGGAGGATTACCAAAAAGCAAACGAGGAGAAGTGAATGGAGATAGGGTGTGTCTTTACTAATGATGCCTTGGCAATGATATAGGTCCAACTCTCTCATGGACTTTTGAAGAACCTAGCTTTCTTTGCTTCTAAAATAAGGGATCGGAAAATCTATTATTGCTTGTTTTGCTTCTTCTTTTTTGCTCGCTTACTTTTTCTTGCTCACTTTTTTTGGTTTGCTCACTTTTCTTTGCTTGCTTTTTGGTAATCCTCTCAATTGCTTACACTGCCCTTCTTGTGGTTTAGATACATTATTTTACGGGTTGGCTATTCTTTGGTTGCTCAACTTGGTCATTTTTTAACTATGCAATATAAGTTCATGCTCCTCTAGTTTTAGAAGCTTGCTTATTTGATTTCTAGGAAAGTTTTTTTTTTTATAAGCCAAAATTGCCGAATATATTATGATGGGTGGTCAGCCCTAAAAGACCTTTTATAAAATTTGGCCTATAGTGGGCTAGTGCCCTTGGCCTATGCTAAGAGAAGATAACTAGTTAGGATGTAGGAGCTAACCTCCAGTAGGCTACACCACCTCATCATTCCTTCTTACTATCACTCCAAGGTCCCTAAGGTTTGCCTTTGTTAGTCTAATGGTGGCTACAAACTCTCTTGAGCCATACAAGACCCCATTTTAAAAGGCCACCTTATTCCAGGTTTTCCACCTTGCCAATATCGCCACAGCCCTAATGTATGGCCAATAGGCTTCCAACATGGAGGGGAGCCCAGTCGATTCACCGGTGATCAATAGCCTCCCCCTTGCCCCGAGTTAAAATTTGTGCATGAGCCCAGCGGTCCTAATTGCATGCTCCACTCTCCTCCACACCTCCCTAGCGATCTTGCAACTCCACAGTAGGTGATGAACCCCTTCGATTGCATGACTACATAAAGGGCACTATGGGTTGATAGTGATGAATCTCGCCAGTTTTTCTCTGACAGGGACCCAATGAAGCACTTTCCACAAGAAAAAACTAGCTTTTCCCACATGGCACTTCCTCCAAACTTCTTGGAACCTTTTCTTCCACCGTTTAGTTCCTATGCGCAATGACCACCTCTTGTTGAGATTTGCTATTGTAGGTGTGCTTGCAACAAGCCGCCGATATGTGACTTTTGCTAAGATGTTTTGCAGATGGGTCTTGCCTACCATCCATTGATTAACTCTTCCACATCCAAAGCATGGAGACAGTTAGACGGCCATCCATCTGGAATTCTGTTGATCACTCTGATCAAGTCCTCCTCCCCGTTGCAGAGTTTGAATTCCTACCAAATCTGGTCAGTCTTTTTACAACCTACTACAACCACTTTCCAAATGTCTTCCACGATCTCATGCCTTTCTTGTAAAGGCTTCTGGTGCATCGTATGTCATGAAGTGCAAACAACTCACCGCACTTTCTAAAGGCCATGCTCCACCATATTGATTCCTCAAGGCTAGTGTCGCCCCTCAAACTGGTCCTTCCTTTCCACCTGAGGAGGTAAACCCCTTCCTTCCAGGCTGACACCGATCTCGCGATCAGATCCGAGCTGACTATTTAGATGGGGAAGTCTGAGATGAGCCTGTCGTACCAAGGCAAGCCGTGCCACGCTCTAACCCCCTTCCCTAGATCTTTCTTTATGAAGTACTTAGCAATAGCCACCCATTGTCTATTCTATGAGAACATCTTGGGCATCCATTTGACCATGAGGGAGATGCTGTTGTAGCGGATATCAGCAGGTAATCCCACTCTGCTTTGAGCTTTGGGGGCCTTAAGGGCATCCCACAGGATGTAGTGCGTTTTTCTCCACCCTTCCTCCTCATTCCAAAGGAAGCGGTGCATCAGCCCTTCGATTTCCAACCACTAGCACTTCTTGAAGTTCCAAATCGAGCCTAGGTATGTAGTTGCTACTGATAGGATATGTTGAAGGACTAGGAGCCTGGCATTCCAGTCTAGGGGTATTCCTACCCATTTCTTGAGCTTCTCTTTGAACTTATCTTTGAACCATTGAAACCTCTACCTCATAGTGATTCCCAGCCCAAGCAGGGTGCCTAGGTATTGTACCACCTCCCCATAGGGGATGATCCACACCTCCATGTCCTGTAGACATTTCGAGGGGCGCCCATAGTCTGTCCTAATAATCATTGTCTTGTGCCAGCTAATTCTTGAGCTAGAGGCATTGTAGAAGGATTTAAGAATTTGTAGGAGCCGCTGCATGCTATTACCTTCCTCATGTGAGTAGATCACTATGTCATCTGTAAACATCTGAATATTCGCCTGACTGCTCTGGGGGAGGACGAGGCCAGGGATCCTCCCTGCTTCAGCTTCTGTCTTGATCGCTGGATCAAAGTGGTAGATCCAATGGAGAAAAGCAATGGGGCTAAGGGGCAGCCTTGGTGCACTGAGCATCTCAAGGGAAACCTCCCCATCACTCTCATTGATGCAGAGAATGAAAGCCACGTTACCAAACAGGGTTGCGGTCATCCAGGCGAAGCGGTGCCCAAAGCCTAGCTGATCCAGAACCCTTAACAAGTAGTCCCATTTGATGCTATCATAAGCCTTGTCAAGGTCCAACCCCAGCATGATGCATTTCTGACCTGTATCTATTGCATAGTCTAGCCACAGAGAAAACATTTAAGATGTTTTCGAAGATGTCACGCCCCTTTACAAAGCCATTCTTTTTGGGGCTGATGACAGTAGCTCAAAACTCCCTAATCCTCAACGCCATGGCGTTGGTGATGATCTTATACGATGTGTTAAGCATGGAGATGGGTCTCCAGTCGCCTACCCTTATCTGGTTCTGCTTCTTGGGGAAGAGCTTGACCATGCCACTATTGACATACTCTATCAACATGCCCCTCTCCGCCACCACCAATTTGGCCATCTCGGTCAGGTCCCTACCAATCAAGAACCAGAAATGTCTATAAAATTCAGTTGTGAGGACATCGAGGCCCAGGGCTTTGTCATCTTTCAGCTAATCCAGGGCTTCCTTTAATTTGGCAATTGTGAAGGGGTGGCCTAAGATGGTGCATTGATGCTCCATAACCCTGGAATCTAAACCCTTTTGTCATTGCTTAGATACTGGCCACCCAGTCGTCGTCCTTCGATGGCTCAACACCTACAACTGCACTTAGCTCCTTAATGAAGACTTGTGCCATGTGCCATAATTTTGTGACTAGGTTGCCTTGCTGATCCTCCACCCTCTCAATGCGTTCTCTCTTATACTTCCTCTTGAGTGAGTCAAAGAATCATTTAGATGGACAGTCACCCACCTATATAGCCAATTCATTTTGCTCTTGACCCTATGGACTCTGCTAGCTCCATTTCGGCCACATGTTGTGCATTTTCCATTTCACTCAGGAGAGTGGCTAAGAATGGGTCTTTGGGATCAGTAGTAGAAATTGCCTCCCTAAGGGCTAATCTGAACTGGGTAAGGGCATCTACTTGGGCTCTATCTTGGTCTTTCAATGTTTTCTCCCACGACCTTAAGAACTTCAACACTTCCCTAACCATCGTATCCCATCTGACGCATGGATCCTGCACCTTGGCGGAGGCCTCACGCCAGCTCTTGACGATGTTGTGGCAGAACTCTCTGGATTTGAATCAGCCTTTATTAAAGTTGAGGGGGATATCTAGCAATCTTCCTGTGCATGACAGCAAGCAAAATCTCCACATCACTGGCTCATCCACCACCCTTCCTCCGAGGTGTAGAATTGGTCTAGCCGCCCTACTCAAAAGTCTGTGCCTTTTCTTCTGTTGCTCCATGAGAAGCCCTTGAGTCCAAGCTAATCTATTAGGCCACAATCGACAAACCCCTTTGCGATGATAATGATAAGCTCACTCCAAGCATCCTTCTCTGTACTCAGTCTTATGTTTGTGGGGTGTCATGTCCTCATATGAATCAGTGAAGTTCCAGTTGCCCCCGGCTAGCCAATGCTCACTCGTGATCAGAGAGCCCAGAGACGACCAGCACTTTACATGCTCACTAGAGATGTTGGAGGCATACACATTCACAATGTTGAACTTGAAACCATCAACTTCCACCTCAACCGCCACGAAGGAGCCTTCTTCATTTGACCATAATTTATTTGCCTTAAGGGAATGATGAAGCAGAACTGTCACCCCACCCTTCTGTTTTGATTTATCACATATGCGTTGGATGTTCTAGGAAAGGATGCCACCTTCGAACCCTTCCCGACCACGATCCTCGACTAGGGGCTGAGTTCCTAGCGAAGTGATCAATCTTCTTGCATGCGAAGCATGCATCTAGGAACGACCCAAATTTGACCTATTGGGCTAGTACACCACCATCCGAGAGATGGATGTCAATGAAATCAAGAACCTAGAGTGCCCTATCCCATAGTTTCTAGAGTCTTTTATGAGCTAGAGGATCTCTAGCCATCGGAGGCATGTATAAAACCTTCCCCAATGTCATAGCAATCTTTTTGGCTGCATCTGCAAGCCACGGTGGGAGATTCGGCAATTCAATCCACACTGGGTAGTCGTGAAATAGAAATTTGTCAATGCCGAATGTAGGGCTCTAAGGAATAACTAGCACTGAGGAGCCCACAAAAACAAACGCTTTTCCCACCAGCTCACTCCTAATAGCTTCAGAGACGCAATGGAGAATTAAAAACCCCTTACCCAGGAACCTTGTCGAGTATCCGAGGTCACACTCAAAAAGAAGGAACTGTGCCAGCTCTTCCATAGAGGGAACTCTCTTGGTAAAGAAGAGGTAGAAGGCACCCTTAGCAACCCATGAAAGCTCCTTTGATGACTTCATCCATTTGCAGCTCGCACATAGAGATGTGTTTACGTCCAGCCTCAAACCAATCCTTCGTTTCGGTCTCCTTGGCTCTACGTGCCACCTCGGCTTGTAGTATTCTCTTGGCCTCCTCGCAATCCAGGGTGGTGAAGCCGCTATGGAACTTTTTGGACAGGCTCTCCATGTAGGAGTCGGGTTCTTGTCCCTTGTTACCCTCCTTGTCTTGGATATCACCCCTGACAATATCCACCTCATTGGAGGGACTCAAATCATCACCGTTCTACGCACTCATGCTCGCTTGGTTCGATGCTTGCAGTGCTTTCTCTTCACTCATGCCTCATCTACGCTTAGGGCTCCCCCTGTCCATCTAGTCTCGGTTATGGGGAGTGCATGCGTATGGTGGCCCACCCTCAATTCTCAAAATCTGAAAATAAATGCATTGTACGCCTAGAATTTCGATAAAATTTTGAACTTTCGATTTTTGGGAAAGTTGATAGTTATAGTTGGCAATTGAATGGTCCTACCACTAAGAGGCTTGATAGAAAAAGTTTTACATATTTGAAGTTGCACTAAGAGGCTTATAGAATTTTTTTTGCATATTTGAAGTTGCATAGGTTAATGTGTTTTTTTTGGGGTTGGTGGGGGGGGGGGGGGGGGGAAGGGAGGAAGGGGGGTAGAAAAAGAAAGTTCTACCCTCTACAAGTCTATGCAGTTGTCGGTTTCAAAAGTAAGATTTGAAGCTATTGGTTGGACAACGCGGGAACAACACATCAACAAAGAAGTATGATAGTACAATTGGAAGTATTCTTGTGTGGGCACATGACATGAGTGCTTGTGCAACCTTGCTACTATTTTTACACCTTCTTCCTTACATAATGTGTCAAGGGTTGTAGAATATGCGTATGCTACATGTGTACTTATACTACTATGACATTTTTGTGCATATGGCTTCTTGTTGCTTTCCTTCCTTCTTTCATATAGAAGAGAAGATAATGTAAAGCTAGAGTCTTGGACTTCTCCTCTAGTCTTGAATGTAAAGCTAGAGAAGATAATGTAAAGCTAGAGTATTGAACTTCTCCTCTAGTGTTGAACTTCTCCTCTAGTCTTGAATGTTTTCTCAAAAAAGTTTGTTGTCATGGATTTATTATATTGGATCTTAAGGTATTGCCATATTGAGAGGAAGTAGGGATTAACACTCCCTCATTGATTTTATTGCCTTGATTATTGACCACCCTAAGCTTATGTGCCCAAGTTCTATCTTGGCCTGTATTCCTTGACTTATTTGTCTTTTAGATCTTTTGTCTTGGTTTAGTCACTATCCCTTAGCTTGTGGATAATTGCACAGACTATGGTTTTTGCCATTTAGAAATTTACTCTCTCTCTCTCTCTCTCTCTCTCCCCACACACACACATGCGCACGCATGTGCACGTGCTCTTTGTTGAGATATGGTGCCATGTGCACATAATTAGAGGCTAAGGTATGGTATAGGAAAGAATTAAAGTAGCCACCCTAGGATGAGGACTACATGATGTGGAGATGTGGATCAAGGATATCCACAAGGAGAGATATGGATCAGAGGATCCCACAAGTGTTGACTATCCAAAGGGATCTCTCTATTTAAGAAGCCTATCATGTATTGTTGTGAATAGAAGAAATGCACATTCACTCAAGATTCTGTTTATTATGAGTCCAAGCTAATCTATCTTGGAACTAATTGACTTGAGGTAAATGTCATGAGCACTTTCATCATCATGTTTGCACTTAGGCTATATCCTCCTTAGATTAGTGACTAGGAGAGCTTGATCCCTCACTTTAACATGGTATCAGAGCTCAGGCCTGCTGGTCTCCTAGTAGATTTGTTATAGGCACGCCTTAGGAGCTCATGTTTTCTCCCAGATTAGTTTTAGAGAGATTTTTGCAATATTGCCTTACAAGTCTGTGAGTTCGAGATAGAGAGAGAGAGATCTTTCTCCTCTCCCTTATGCTCAATCGATTGAGCCAGTAACAAATCCATCACCTCTTCAAAAACTTTGAGCCTATATTTTTGGCTTAGATTGCGGGGTCTATCTTTGCAAAGGGATAGCAAACTCTGTCTATGTCTATAACTTGAACTAATATTCCTTCAAAATGCCGATTGGATGCGTCAAAAGCTAATTCCAATTACCCGTGGAGCTCATCTTTGATAGCCTTGCACAATCACTATCTATTGAAGAGCCTACGAAGTCATCACTACCACTCTAGTCCTCCAAAGAGTTCAACTTATGCTCCAATAGTAGAAACATGAAGATGAAGCCCAACAGCCTACTCTACCTTAAGTTGAGGCAACAAAACTATGGGCAAGGTGACCCCTAGCGACCTTCAGCAATAGCCGCTCATCGGCAAACGAAACGGCTCCTTCCATCAACTTCTATGCTCCACTGACAAGCCAACAAGCCCACAGCAGTCAGACTACATCCACAGCACCACCTACAGCTACTCCATCATCAACTGCATCTTTTACATTCCAGTGCCAATGGGCTTCTCACGGCTGACCCACTAGCTAAGCCCCAGCCACACTCCATCGCCTCCTATGCTCGGCAAACCCGCCTCAGCGAGCGGCTCCCAGGTGGCCAAACAAGTGACGCTCCATCGACCTGGAGACATCGTCTGAATCAACGCCATGCCTTCTCTGCCTCCAACCATCGAACTCAACAACCTTTAGCCGATGCATGCTCTCTAAAGCATCCCTACAATAGCTACAACAACCTCATGCACTCGGATTCCCTAGACGCCTCCACAACTGACAACAACTTCATAAACGGCACATAGGCCTCTCCAATGAAACTGACAGCTTCAACGACACCCACAATGAAGCGGCGTGATGACAACAGTTTGTGAGAAAGACGATGGAATAGTCGAGATCTCTGCACAAGTCTAAGGTTGAACCTTAGGACACGTGACAGGTAATCCTAGGTCAACATTGACCTTAGGTTAAATCTGGTTAGAATGATAGTTTGGGTTAAGTTACCTCACCCTCATCTGCCACGGTCATCCATGATGCTTGTCAAGATTGAATGTGACCATGGTTAGGTTTATTGAGGTTTGGTTAAGTTCATCTTGCTTCGGTTTGGCCAAAAGATTGCCACATGGCATAGGGCCACCTCAGCATAGTAACCCCTTGCCAAGCACAGTTTGCAAGCAGCATGTGACTCCATATGCCACGTCATCAAAAGGCCTCTTCTTCACAAAAACTTCCACAAGCCATAACTTACAATCCAAAAACAATTTGCACATGCTCCAAAAAGGAAAAGTGGTCGCCTTTTCAAGCTCTACGTTTTGTTAAGTCAAAATCCTTGTTAGCAATTAGACACTGCCATTGAAGCAAAATGAAGCTCATGGTAAGACCTTTGCGACAAATGGAAAACCAACGGATGCCAAAAGCATAAGTGTATGAGATGACCATAGCACAGAACATGGCATCCACACATAAGGCATTAAAAGAATAGGAAGAACAAAGAATCATGCATCAAGCTACATCAAGCAAATAAGTGAACACCATCGAGCATTGAGAAGCAACAACCTTGATACCTTTATCCCACATGTTTGTAAAACAAACCTAACCATCTGAGAGTAGCTATGAAAGCACCCAGGGGAGGATTTGATCTTCTAATACCCACACTTGACCACCTTAAGTAGCAATGTATGTAGTAAGGGGAGGTTATGGAATGTAAACTCACATCTGACCACCTTGTAGTAGCATGGATCATGGCACCAAGGGGAGGTGTTGAGATATGGTGCCATGTGCACATAATTAGAGGCTAAGGTATGGTATAGGAAATAATTAAAGTAGCCACCCTAGGATGTGGACTACATGATGTGGAGATGTGGATCAAGGATATCCATAAGGAGAGATGTGGATCAGAGGATCCCACAAGTCTTGACTATTCAAAGGACTCTATATATACAAGAAGCCTATCATGTATTGTTGAATAGAAAAAATGCACATTCACTCAAGATTCTGTTTATGAGTCCAAGCTAATCTATCTTGGAACCTTATTGACTTGAGGTAAATGTCATGAGCACTCTCATCATCATGTTTGCACTTAGGCTGCATCCTCCTTAGATTAGTGTTTAAGTAGGATGTTGTCTCATGACTAGGAGAGCTTGATCCCTCACTTTAACACTCTCTTTACAAACACACACATGCGCATGCATGCACACAATTTTTTTGGGAGAAAACTAGTTGTCATTATACTACAAAAAGCAATCCCAAAGAAAGGTCCTGGAAATCGATGATGATGGAAAGAGATGGTCTTGGAAAATATGGTGAAAGTGCACTTATATGAGGACCAAGATTTATGATTGGATTCCAAACACATTCCAATGTGCAATTGACATCCATGGTGGCTTTCAACAAAAACAACACTTACATAAAATACACAAAATGAGTATGTAATGGAACTACATTCCACTTGTTTTTTCCATTGGAAACTTTAATCATTATTGTTAAACATATTTCTTTTTGTTTTGTCATGACGTGGATAACAACTAAGAGTAGTCTCGATAGTCTCTCCCAATATATTCTCCGAACTAGTTGTGTTTTACTAGATGCAGGAAGATTAATGTCTCCCCTCCTCAAGATGTCTTGTAGCTTGCTTACAAAGTGGTGATAGATTTGGATCATTTCCACTATGTACAATTATATATTTTGAAAGTATTTAAATTTTACATGTGACTTGTTGTGATGGTTAGTGTCTACCATCATTAATTATTGCATTAACTATCACATACGGGTCCACATGGATCATATGTGTTGCCATTGTTTAATTTCTTTTTAATATAGTCTATTTTGGCATGGTCTGGTTTTGAGTCAAGGTTGATTGACCTTGCAAGGACTTTTGGAATGGTGATGGTGTTCAACACTTTGTTTCTCCCTTGAAAGTCAAGGGATTAGATCTCATTACTCTGTGTTTAGTTAGTTGTTTTAATATGTACGTGGTTTCATGAATAATCCTTATTGTTTCTTACCTATGCACATCTAATGCCATCATTTTTAGGCTCATTTATAGATTTCTTTTCTCATGGTTGGAATGTTAAGCTATGTCTTTGTTGTCTCCCTCTCATGAAGTAATGTCTTCATGTCTGCTTCTCTCTCTCACACTCTAAAATTTCATGTACATGTCGAAAATTCACTTTGCATAAAAAAGGGCTCCCTTTGATTTGTCAGATTTATGTAGAGTTGTTGACCCAATCTAATGACTTTCTCCTTTGTTTAAATTTTTGCAAGGTAGTGGCAATTAATGAAGGACATCCATAAGGTCAGTCAAACAAACGAGTACAAAAGCATTGATATGTGACAATCCCGCAAACCTAGCATGTCCATGCTTTATCCCTTATTAATTTATTAACTTCTTATCTCAAGATTGTTTTTGGGGTCCTAATTCATTTTCACATGCTTTTTTTTCCAGAGAATCCATTTTGTTGTGCTTTTGTGCATCGAAATGAATTTAGGCATTATAGAGCATGACATCACAAATGGCTAATGATGCTTGCAATGCCATTGATACTGGTCCTAGGAAGGTGTTGCAACGTGATTTCGTCTTGGTCAGTTCTTGGAATTGTGTTGCCCAACCTTTTCAATTAGCTACATGTGTATATGAGGAAACTTATACTGCTCCGACAAAATACTAGCATTACAAAGTGACAACAAGCTCATTGCCAACTACTGAGAATGTGCCCTTCTTCAACACATTTGCTTAGAACAAGCAAGCGAGATGGTTGACATGACGCAGAAGTTCAGTTCATCATATATTTCTATAGCAATTGGTTGGCCAAATTAAGGACATGTGCTTGAATTAGTGATACTAATACTTATGGGTCTACTAAATTCAAAAATTTGTTATCTACACATTCTAGCTTGGGATTTCCAAGAGATTTGTTCCACTAGGTTTGTAATTTTGTGTTCTAATTGCTTCCACATTCAAAAATTGTATTTGATGTGCAAAACTCCAAGAGTTTGCAAGATTCAATGGAAAAAAATAAGTGGTGATATTTCATGCACCTAACTTAATTAATTTAATTAAGCCCTAAGCTAATCTATTCAATTTAATTAATCCTCCCCTCCCCCTCCCCCTCGCCCACCCTCTGTCTCTCTGTGCTTTGCTTCAATGGTGCATCTCTCCCATCCTGTCACCGTGTGATTTGAGCTCCTCCCCCTTTTCCCTTGCGCTCATCTTCATCCTGCTGCCTTTGAGCTCCTCCTCTTCATCCTTGCAAGCTCTCATCCTCATCGTGCCCCTTCGAGCTCCTCCCTTGTTGCCTACCTCAACTATTTGGTCTTCAAACTCCGTCTATACTCCAAAGACTCACGTGCGGTTTTAGCCTTGGGGGCGCTAACTCAAGAGATGAATTTAACAATATGCCATGAGTAGAAATTATTCAAATTAACACGGTTGTGTTCTACACTAAAAGAGCTTCAAATATGTCTTTACACCTTGAAATTTGGGTAACACATGAAAAAGTTACATTAATTTGAAAGGAGATGGGTTTTCTTATTTTAGAGTATTTTTTAATTTTACCCCCCCCTTGGGCCTCGCATATTATGAAAAATACGTACAAATCTTAAAATCTTGTATATTTTTCAAGGTATATGTCTTATATTTTGTGGGAGGTGGGAAATGAAATTTTCATATTTTTCCCTTGCATATTTGAATTTTTAAAAGGAAATCCATGAATATTATATATGGACCTTGTCCCCCCATACCGTGGATTTTGGACGAGGGTAGTAACATATTACATATTGAGTTGGCGCCCCAGGGGTTTTAGCTGCTCCATGGCTAGCCCTCATTTTCGCTTGCGAGTGCATCTACACATGTGTTAGCGTCATCTTTGCTGTGGATTACCTTATTCTACCTCCCAACAAACTCCTCCTTTGACTACCCCTGTGTGCACATTTTACTCTCGTGCTACCAAGGAGTCCATTGAAGTGCTTGTGGAAGAGGCGGAGCACCAGAGCATGGACAAAGGCTGCCGCCGCAAGCTCCCTTTATACCATGTCAAGGCAGTTCAGAGAATTCCAGAAGGTAAGGACACGTGGCATTAATCCCTCCCCCAAATTAATCCCTCTCCCCACTCCCTTCCGTGGGCTAATACCATTTTTCACCACCAAGGGGGCCCTATTTAACTTGACAATCACAAAAGAACCTGTGAAGTCAATGAGCTATTGGTTTGCCAGACATATAAGCGACCAAATTTCAGATGGGCGGAGAAAAAAGAGGAAGAAGGAACCGAAAGAAAGAGGGGGAGGCAAATAAGAGAGAGGAGATAGGAGCCAGAAGAGGAAGAGAGACGAGTGGGAAGGAGGGGGCGGAGGTGTGAGGTTATATACTAGGGAGCAACAAGCGGAAAGAGAGGTAGAGGGGAGGAGACTAAGTCAAATTGTGGGCGAAGAGGGAAGGAGGACAATTTTTGGAGAAGAGGGAAGAAGCAAAGGGAGAGGGCAAGGGAGAAAGGAAGGAGAAGGAGATGGAGATGGAGATGATGGAGATGGAGATGGCGATGGATGCAAAGGTGGAGGGGATGGAGAAGAAGAAGAAGAGGGCAGAGACCCATTGGCCTTATAAAGTCATCCCCAAAGACCCACTATCCTGCCTTAGAAAATCATCATCCCTGCCCTAGCTCTAGCTCTTGTTGCTCTTGTTGTTGTTGTTGTTGTTGTTATTGTTGTTGTTGTTGTTGCTGCTACTGCTACTCTGCTTCTTCTTCTTCTTCATCAAAGAAGAGATCATTGATCATTGAGAGCTATAGAACCCATCATATGCATAACCTTTATCTGGTCAAAGTTTGTACCCATCGGAGATAGGTCCACCACCTCGTGAGATGAATTTTACATAGAAATGGTTTGGCTACCAACAACTACACTATTCAATAAAAACGTCAACATCGAACATGATCATAACATAATATTGAAAGTCTACCCTAGTGAAAGTGTTCCATATATTTTTATCAAATTTACTTGCATAGGAAAGATTTGATTGTTTTTGGCCAATATAGATAGATTTCTAACATGCTTCCTATAACAAGAAGCCTTGCTCTAAATTTGGTGCAAGAAACTAGCAAAAATTCCATTAAATTTGATGCATGCAATTTTACCAAATGGTGCAAAATGGCACAATGACCTTGCCATTCGATTTGATATGTAACATGACCCATTTGGATTTGTAAATCAAAAGATAAGACATCAAAATTCTCATGCTTTGGGCCAAAAGAGGAACCATGTGGACACGTTTCCTCTTTTGGCCCAAAACATGAGAATTTTAATGTCCTATCAATGTGCTCCATCTTTTGTCCCAAAATGTGAGAATTTTGATGTCCTATATCTTTTGATTCACAAATCCAAATGGGGTCATGTTACATATCAAATCGAATTGACAAGGCATGATTTAGATGATTATCATGCCATTTTGCACCATTTTGTAAAATTGCATGCATCAAAATGTGAATTTAATAAAAATTTGGCCGATTTGTTGCATTAGATCTAGATGAAAGTTGACCTAATAGGGACCATGTCAAAATGTTGTCTATTTTGGCTTCTACTACCGATTTCTATTAGCAAAGATTAATTTGTTTTGGAATTTAATTCATTTATAGAAAGGGATGTACCTACTCTTTAGATTTTGTTGGATTGGTGGGATGTAAGGGTGAGTCATTGGGTAGGGATGTTTTTGCAAGAACACAAAAGCATGGGTTTTGTTCCAAGAGTGAATAGAGTTTCAAAAACCAAACATTTGCAAATGCATGCAATGTGGACTATTCCATTCAAGGACTCCTAGGAAGCTTTTGACTTGTGTGGAAGGTTTCATTGATGATCTTTCTTATGCTGGTGGAGAGAGAGAACTTGATTATGGAGGATTATAAAAAAGCGAACGAGGAGAAGTGAGCAAAGATAAGGTGAGCCTTTACTAATGATGCCTGGGTAATGACATAGGTCGAACTCTCTCATGGACTTTTGAAGAACTTAGCTTCTTTGCTACTAAAATAAGGGATCGACAAATCTATTATTGCTTTGTTTTGCTTGTTTTTTTCACTCGCTCACTTTTTCTTGCACACTTTTATTTGTTCGCTCACTTTTCCTCACATGCTTTTTGGTAATCCTCTCAAGTGCTTACACTGCCCTTCTTGCGGTTTAGATACATTCTTTTATGTGGCTGCCTATTCTTTGATTGCTCAACTTGGTCATGTTTTAACTATGCAACATAAGTGTATGTTCCTCTAGTTGGGAAAGTTGATATTTATAGTTGGCAATTTAATGGTCTACTAAGAGGCTTGATAGAAAAAGTTTTACATATTTGAAGTTGCACTAAGAGGCTCATATAATTTGTTTTGCATATTTGAAGTTGAATAGGTTAATGTGTTTTTTTTTGGGGGGGGGAGGGGGAGGAAGGGGGGTAGAAAAAGGAAGTTCTACCCTCTACAAGTCTATGCAGTTGTTAGTTTCAAAAGTAAGATTTGAAGCTATTGGTTGGACAACCCAAGAACAACACATCAACAAAGAAGTATGATAGTACAATTGGAAATAACAAACATGAGGGTTTAAGTTGATCGCTTCACTTCACTTGTTGGGTTCTCTTCGATACAAGTTAAAAAGTTCCAAAGTGTACACATTTACTTGTAATGTATTCCTGTGTGGGCGCATGTGTGTGGGCGCATGACATGAGTGCTTGTGCAACCTTGCTACCACTTCTACACCTTCTAATGTGTCAAGGGTTGTAAAATATGCATATGCTACATGTGTATTTATAGTACTATGACATTTTTGTGCGTATGACTTCTTGTTGCTTTCCTTCCTTCTTTCCTATAGAAGAGAAGATAATGTAAAGCTACAGTATTGGACTTCTACTCTAGTCTTAAATGTATCTTAAATGTAAAGCTAGAGAAGATAATCCTCTAGTCTTGACCTTGGATGTTTTCTCATAGAAGTTTGTTGTCATGGATTTATTATACTCGATCTTTAAGGTATTGCCATATTGAGAGGAAGTAGGGCTTGACACTCCCTCATTGATTTTATTGCCTTGATTATTGACCATCCTAAGTTTCTTTGCCCAAGCTCTACCTTGGCCTATATTCCTTGACTTATTTGTCTTTTATATCTTTTGGCTGGGTTTATTGACTATTCCTTAGCTTGTGGATAGTTGCACAGACTATGGTGTTTGCCATTTACAAATTTAGTCTCTCTCTCTCTCTCTCTCTCTCTCTCTCTCTCTCTCTCTCTCTCTCTACACACACACACACACACACACACACACACACACACACACACACACACACATTTATCATTGGATTCCAAACACATTCCAATGTGCAGATGACATGGATGGTGGCTTTAAAAAAAAAGAGCACTTACATAAAATACCACAAAATGACTATGTAATGGAACTACATTCCATTTGGTTTTTCCATTGGAAACTTTAATCATTATCATTAAACATATTTCTTGTGACGACATCCAGATAACAACTAAGAGTAATCTTGACAGTCTTCCTAATATATTCTCAATGAAGTTATAACAGACTAGTTGTGTTTTACTAGATGGAAGTATATTAGTGTCTCCCGTCCTCAAGGTGTCTTGTAGCTTGCTTACAAAGTGGTGATAGAGTTCGATCATTTCCACTATGTACAATTATATATTTTGGATATATATAAGTTTTACATGTGACTTGTTGTGATGGTTAGTGTCTACCATCATTAATTATTGCATTAACTAGCACATACTTCACAACGGGTCAACATGGATCATATGTGTTGCCATTGTTTAATTTCTTTCTAATATAGTCTATTTTGGCATGGTTTGGTTTTGAGTCAAGGTTGATTGACCCTACAAGGATGTCTGGAATGGTGATGGTGTTCAACACTTTGTTTATCCCTTGAAAGTCAAGGGATTAGAGAAAGATTAGATCTCATTACCATGTGTTTAGTTAGTTGTTTTAATATGTACGTGGTTTCATGAATAATCCTTATTGTTTCTTACCTATCCACATCTACTTCCACCATTTTCGGGCTCATTTATAGATTTCTTTTCTCATGGTTGGACTGTTAAGCTATGTCATTGTTCTCCCCGTCTCATTATAGAGCATGTGTATATGAGGAAACTTATACTGCTTTGACAAAATACTAGCATTACAAAGTGACAACAAGCTAAATGCCGAAAACTAAGAATGTGCCCTTCTTAAGCACATTTGCTTTATGCAAGCAGTAGCAATTGTTGGCCAAATTAAGGACATGTGCTTGGATTAGTGATACTAATACTACTAAATTCAAAAATTTGTTATCTACACATTCTAGGTTGGGATTTCCATGAGATTTGTTCCACTAGGTTTGTAATTTTGTGTTCTAATTGCTTCTACGTTCAAAAATTGCATTTGATCTACAAAACTCCAAGAATTTGCAAGATTCAATGGAAAAAAATAAGTGGTGATATTTTATTCGCCTAACTTAATTAATTTAATTAAGCCCTAAGCTAATCTATTCAATTTAATTAATCCTCCCCTCCCCTCCCCCTCGCCCGCCCTCCGTCTTTGTGCTTTGCTTTGCCGGTGCATCTCTCCCATCCTATCGCTGTGTGATTCGAGCTCCTCCCCCTTTTCCCTTGCGCTCATCTTCATCCTGTTGCCTTCGAACTCCTCCCCTTCATCCTTGCAAGCTCTCATCCTCATCCAACCCCCTTCGAACTCGTTGCCTCCCTCAACTATTTGGTCTTCAAACTCCGCATGTACTCCAAAGACTCATGTGCGGTTTTAGCTGCTCCATGGCTGGCCCTCGTTTTCACTTGTCTATGCCTGTGGCAGCGTCATCTTTGTTGTGGATTACCTTTATGTGGCCTATTCTACCTGACCAAATAGACTCCTCCTTCGACTACCCCTGTGCGCACATTTTACTCTCGTGCTACCAAGGAGTCCATTGAAATGCTTGCGGAAGAGACAGAGCATGGAGAAAGGCTGGCGCAAGCTCCTTTTATACCATGTCGAGGTGGTTTAGAGAATTCTAGAAGGCAAGGACACGTGGCATTAATCCCTCCCCCAAATTCATCCTTCTCCCCAAGACCATTTTTCACCAAAAGGGGGGGCCTATTGGAACTGGTACTCGGCACGTACAGGCGACCAAATTTCAATTAAGGGAAGAAAGGTGGGCGGCGAAAAAAGAGGGAGAAGGAGGGGCGGAGGGGTGAGGTGATATATATTTAGGGAGCGGAGGTAAAGGGGAAGGGGAGAGGAGACTGGGTCAAAGTGTGGGAGGAGAGGGAAGGAGGACAATTTTGGGAGAAGAGAGAGAGAGGAAGCAAAGGAAGAGGACAGAGGGAGAAAGGAAGGAGAAGGAGATGGAGATGGAGATGGAGATGGAGATGATGGAGATGGCGATGATGGAGATGGAGAAAAAGAAGAAGAGGGCAGAGACCCACTGGCTTTAGAAAGTCATCCTTGCCCAGCTCCTCAGACCCACTGTCCTGCCTTAGAAAATCATCATCCCTCCTTCCCATCTCCAGCTCTTGTTCCTCTTGTTGCTCTTGTTGTTGTTGTTGTTGTTGTTGTTGCTCCTCCTCCTCTGCTTCTTCTTCTTCTCCTTCTTCTTCTCCTTCAAACTGGTCAGCCATCTCCCCTTCCTCCCTCCTCCCCTGCACACTAGAATCCTCTGCTCTAGAATCTCATCCCCTTTTCCGATCCTCCTTACTCAACAACTACCCTTTTGCCTTTCCAACAAAAGGTCCAGTCCTACCACCATCCTACATACTCAAACCAATCCTTGCCTCCACAACGTCCAGAATCCTACATACACAAAAACTCCTTGCCTGCAACAGTCCAGGGCTGTCGCCTATTCCTACATATTCAACAATCCTTGCCTCCGGGGTATCACAGCTTTTCTGCATACTCGACAATCCTTGCCTCCAAGGTTCAAGGCTATCAGGACTGTGCCTCAAAAAGCTCCAGATAGGCTATCAGGACTGAACAATTCTTGCCTCCAAAAGCTCCAGGGGTATCTGCTTTTCGCTCCTACATACTTACACAATCCTTGCCTCCAAGAGCTACAGGGCTATCGCAGGATCCTACAGGACTTATCTCACAGCCCAATTCCTCCCCACCTCCTCCTCTACACACTTTTGGCCTCGCCCATCTCGCCCACTTCCCCTTCTGCAATCCTTCCTCTCCGAAACAGTAGCTTCTTTCTCTTTCTGTGGCTCTCTCTGCATGCTCGTCAGCTTTGCTTGGTGCTGCTAGCCCAGCCCTGTTCGACATCCAAATCTTAGTTGGAACAACGATCGGGCTCGCCCTTGTCCGCCTCTGCCCACAATTATCGCCCCTCTGCATCGGTCCTGGAGTAGATCGTATAAATGGCGACTGCCTCTGCGCTTGTCGATAAAGCTACAAGTGACTTGCTCATCGGCCCCGATTGGGCAATGAACTTGGAGATTTGTGACATCATCAACTATGACCCTGGGTGAATCCCTATTTCTTTTCCTGATACGATTTCGTATATTGTAACGGAGTGGGTTTCGTCCATAATTGGCAAGGGCCTGGTTGTTTGCCTGTGTTTGGACTTGAACTTTCCCCCGGAGGTGTATCTTCCTTGTGTTCACTGTGTATCTGTATATTTATGCCTTGCTTTTTAAGACGTGGTATCTGACTGCTTGACCCTAGTAAACGCTTTGTGTCTAAAGAGGCTCGTACCCTGTCGAATCTCTGAAAACTGTCAGAACCGTTCACTGAAGATTACACAGATTATCTGGTAGGCAGTTTTCTGAAGCTTCCACGGAAGCTTCCTGAAGGATGAGATGATTTGGTATGTTGTTTTAAATCGCTGCCAGGATGGCACTCAGAAAGTTTATTTATCGAGAATTCTTTTGGAGATTATAGTAAGAGTCGCGTCCCTGTGCTAAACCAATCCGGAGCACTGCGTGGCAAACTTTATGATTCGAGGCACTCTGATTCCAGATTCGTGAATTGCAGCGTCTGGTTACAAGTTAAGAAACGTTGGGTTCTCATTATTGATATATGTTCTGACATTTATCATCACTGTGCAATATTTACCTAGATTGCAGCAGCTAAACGTTTATGTGATTGCTTTCGATCCTTAGTGATGCCGTGTACTCGTGCGCAGATTGTTCAGCAGATGAAAATGCTTCTTACCAAATGGGTGTACAAGTACTGCATTTAAATAAGCCTTTCTAACTTGTTAGAGCAGGCTGAAGCTTCGTGAAGAATTCACATATTTGATTTGATTCTAGATGTGTGTTCACAGCTGATTTGATTTGATTCTTGAAGAATTCACAGCTGAATGTATGGACAGAATGAACCGGTGGTGTTGTTGCTGAAGTCTTCATTCTGGCCTTGAACACGTATTGGCTTGCTTGTTCTTTATGTTGAGTGTATGCTTAGGGTTAATACTTAGTAATCACAGTATTACCCCTTTCTTGAAAGGGGATGATAATGGTATTTGGGACACCATTATTTTCCTTGCGCAATAGGTGAACGCCAGAGGTGTGGCTGATTTACAAATTTTGTGCAACAAAGCTTTTGTGCTTGTGTCAAAGTACTGCTTTTTGTTTGTTAATTTCTTTTTTCAGTCATTCACAATCAAGAGTTCTCTACCAGTATGTTCTTAATACCAATGGCCATGGGTGTGAATGTCCTTGCATTGTACACTCCATAATCTTGAGCAATTCACAGTGATTGAGAGGCCTGTAAAATAGGCCCCTTTGTTAAGCAACTACAATCCCCAATTTAGGGGCAAACATAACAGCAGCCAGCAGGGCCAAGCTGTCGGCCAGAATCAGGCCGACCAGCTGGTCTGGCCGACCCAAAACTGACCGACCAGCTGGCCAGCCCACCGACCTAGGAACTGACCGACCAGCTGGCTGACCTCCTAGGTCAGGCCTATAAAAGACTCCCTACCCCCTCACTCTCAGTGGACAGGACCTGCAGCTGCTCCTCACCTCCTCCATCCTTTGCTGCAGCCCCTCCTGCTCCAGTTCTGCCCCAACTCCTTTGTCTCTCTATTCCTCTCCTTCAGATCTAGCCCTGAACCTCCAGCTGCTGCTCCAGATCTGCACCTGACTGCTGCCTGACAAGCTTCCACATTTCTCCTCTTCATCTGCTGCCATCCTCTCCTACCTCTAGGGCAGCTCCAAATCTTCATCATCTTCGTCATCATCGAGCTACATGGAGGACTGCGTTTCGCTCCCTCTGCTTCTATCATTTCTATAGTTTCTCTACATGGAATCATCTTTCTGATTCGCCTCAGCCACGGTCCTTGAGACACGACGGCTTGAGGTTCTTGTATTCAGTTTTTCATATTACCGACAGGCACTATGTTTTCTGAGTTCTGTTCTTCAGTTGTGTCTGAGCATCGTCTATTTTTGATCGCTCCACTGCAAACCCTATCGTTTCTCTATATGGTATCAGTGCCATGGTGATCTAAAGACCCTAGATCTCTGGGGATCTAAAGATCCTGCTTCTTCATGGAGGCCATAGGTATGGGGAGCATCACTCCTATGAACATATCAGTTTCCTCTTCATTCCACTGCACACTACGGGAGAGAACTCCATCTTCTACTCCCATCCCTCCCTCCCTTTCTAACCTCCATCTTCTACTGCCATCCCTCCCTCCCTTTCTTACCTCCATCTTCTACTCCCATCCCTCCCTCCCTTTTCGGTTTCAAGCTTGACACTCCCCATTCCTTCGAACGAGGGGGTCATGATCCTTCACCTCTATCTCCGTCGGCATCGACTTCCAGGATCTACAAGTTCTCCCTAGGCGGGACCCTTTCTGTTTAGATGTGACTTGATGACTGTCGTTTCGAATCTTGTCCAGCATGGAGGTGGGGTAGACTCCTCTCTCCCGAGGTCCAAGATCGGGCACACACTGGCTCACTGTTCAGCTACGACCTCTTCCTTTGGCGGAATCCCACCATCTTTGCATTATCAGTGCTGCTACGACATATTTGTTCTTTACCTTTGCTTTTCCCTCCACCTTTCGGCGGTGAGAGGGGGTGGCGTATTCTCTTGAGCTTCACAGTGTTCTTATTTCTGCTGATCATACGTGTAACTAAGGCACTTGAGGAAGTGAACAATTCCCTTGCAAGGGCACTCCTCTTGTGACCTTCTGCATTTTTGCATTGCATCTCTTGGGCATTTTGCAGGGATAGCCACCATCGACATCTCTACACGAAGCTCCAAGCACACAATGTCTGTCCCTCCAAATTGGCAATTGAGAGGGGGTGTTAAGCAACTACAATCCCCAATTTAGGGGCAAACATAACAGCAGCCAGCAAGACCAAGCTGTCGGCCAGAATCAGGCCGACCAGTTGGTCTGGCCGACCCAAAACTGACCGACCAGCTGGCCAGCCCACCGACCTAGGAACTGACCGACCAGCTGGCCGACGTCCTAGGTCAGGCCTATAAAAGACTCCCTACCCCCTCACTCTCAGTGGACAGGACTTGCAGCTGCTCCTCACCTCCTCCATCCTTTGCTGCAGCCCCTCCTGCTCCAGTTCTGCCCCAACTCCTTTGTCTCTCTATTCCTCTCCTTCAGATCTAGCCCTGAACCTCCAGCTGCTGCTCCAGATCTGCTCCTGATTGCTGCTTGACAAGCTTCCACATTTCTCCTCTTCATCTGCTGCCATCCTCTCCTACCTCTAGGGCAGCTCCACCTCTTCATCATCTTCGTCATCATCGAGCTACACGGAGGACTGCGTTTCGCTCCCTCTGTTGCTATCTTTTCTACAGTTTCTCTACATGGAATCATCTTTCTGATTAGCCTCAGCCACGGTCCTTGAGACACGACTGCTTGAGGTTCTTGTATTCAGTTTTTCATATTACCGACAGGCACTATGTTTTCTGAGTTCTGTTCTTCAGTTGTGTTTGAGTATCGTCTATTTTTAATCGCTCCACTGCAAACCCTATCGTTTCTCTATACCCTTAAAGGAAAGTGTCACCTTAGTGAAGGCATTAACATATTCCTTTGTGTAACAGGCAAGCACGTGATGTAGTGAAAGCCGTAAAGAAACGTCTAAGCAATAAAAGCTCTAAAGTACAACTTCTAGCCTTGACGGTGAGTGTACCTTTATGTGTTTTTTAGTACACTGTTGTTAAACAGAAGAGTTATTGTTCAAACTGCAGAAGTGCCAACAACTAAAAATCCTCATTAGTGTTCTTAAAATATGAATTTGTACGATTGGATATATTCTAGTCTTACAAAGGCATTTATAATAGCCAAAAGTTGGCAAGACATTCTACTTATATTAAAGGTGTGGTATAATGTGCAGGTTTTGGAAACCCTTATGAAGAATTGTGGTGAAATATTACATCAGCAGGTGGCAGAAAAGGATATCTTGCATGAGATGGTGAAAATAGTCAAGAAAAAGGTGTGACCCTTGCAAATAAATGCTAGCTTGTGCAAGTTAGGTAGAAATCTTTTTCAGGAAGAAACTATCCTAGCCATCTAAGCATTAGGACATGATAGATGAGGAAAAACAAAGGGGCAAAATGAGCTAGGAGTTATGTCAGCTTGGTGTCTACGAAAACAGCTGCTTTACCTTCAAAATGTATAAATCAACGCTTGGATGTGTGGAAACGTAACTGTACTTGATTTGGTTGTTGAGGAAAATACTCATACACTGCAGGAACAGGTTTAGTGGCTGTTTATATAACAGGTTCTCTGCTGTCATACAGACTGATATGGCTGTGAGGGATAAGATATTGGTGCTGCTAGACTCATGGCAAGAAGCTTTTGGTGGGCCTTCTGGCAAGTATCCACAATATTATATGGCTTATGAGGATTTGCGGGTAAGCTGAAGACAAGTTTAGCTATCTATTATTGCCCTATATGAGACTTTCTTTCATGGTTTTCCAAGGTTTTTTATTCATGTCTTCTTTTTAAAAAAGGTAACAATGAATGATAAATAAACGCTGCAAGACAACAGTCTCAAGTTATCCACCCAAACCCATAAAAGGCCCCACTTTGAAGTTGGGATCCTAGTAAGAATGAAGAGATTTTGGACTACTTTTGATTAGATTTCTCCTTTAGTGCTAGCCTTCGTCATGGCTGAGTCTGCCCTTCATCTCCGGAGTGCCGACAGAAACTCAGTATGAAGACTTTGTATAAATGAATGCTCAAGTATGTGTGTGTGTGTGTATTTGTATGTGTGAGAGCATATGTTTATACTATGGGCTACACCCGCTGATGAAGTCAGTGGGGATGTCATAGTAGCTTCTCCCTGCTATGTGCGATGGAGTTTATGGTTTTCAACCTTATGAGTGACTATCATGAGATTGAAACTGCAGTATGTTGTGTTTTTAGAGGATGAGTTTGGGCATGTTCCTGGACTCATCTAAGTATATGATTTGACCATAAATTGGATGTAGTCCCTCTTTTGCACTAGCGATGGAAGGGTCAGTGCCAAACAGTTCTGCTATCTCTGACCAAACAGTGCCGACAGAAACTCAGTATGAAGACTTTGTAAAAATGGATGCTCAAGTATGTGTGGGTGTGTGGATTTGTATGTGCGAGAGCATATGCTTATATTATGGTCTACACCCACTGTCCTTATGATTGACTATTACGAGATTGAAACTGCACTATGTTGTGTTTTTAGAGGAGGAGTTTGGGCATGTTCCTGGATTCATCTAGAGATATATGATTCTAGGTTCTTAAAAAGCCCAACACTGGTGTTCTCCAGCCTCACACCGCTAGGGTATCTTCTACTTGTAACTTCCTTGAACTCTCCATCGATCACAATTATTTGTTGTTTAGTGCGAAGTACGGTTTGGGGGTTCTATGTTCTATTAAGTTGAGCAGATATGAGCCCAATTGCCGATTAATGATTTGGTTTAAAGTTATTAAGCTGAGGTGAGAGGACCCAGAAGTTGTTAAGTAATGGACATCAGTGGCTTGATGCCAGAGGTTGCAGGCGCTTCACAAGCAAATGAATCAGGAGATACAAAGTGAGTAGACTCTTTGAAATAGGACAACTAATAATCCTTATCTACATTGTTGACATTGAGCTGTTGGTTAATAGATCGTTGCAGAATCCTATTGATTATAGTCTTTTGGTGGAGCTGGGTGCTATCAGAGCATCTCATATTGTTCTACACAGCCCTGATTCATTTTTACAGAGTTTATTGATTCCTAATTGGGAATCCCTTTTGTAAATATGATATATTTTACTCGTGCTCTGTTCCGATGGATGCGGGGAAGCTAACAAAGGTGGAAACGTCAGTTGGAGATAGGACAAGGGTGCACAGTAGAGGAATTTGTAATTTGCAGGAAGGCAAGGAGTGAATGATAAACTGTAGAGGGGTGGCAGTAGTAGATGGTGGATGATGTGGCCAAGGAGAGTTTTACAACGATCCAATATCTGGGAGAAGCTGGGAGATGAGGTGCATGAGTAGGAGCTGAGACATTGGAATTTGGATGCTCGGAGGAGGAGCAGGAGCTATGACCGAAATCTTTTTCAGGCTTTTGGCTGTACAAGGAGCAAGCATGGAAGCAGGAGAACAGGTGAATGACCAGCAGCGAACGCCAAAAGCTAAAGAAAGAAAGCAAAAAGCTAATCTAGAAATCAGAAAGCTAAAGAAAACAAACTGTGCACATTTTGACATGTGGCAATCTGGATTAATTGTGGTTAGGTGAGATTTTAGTTCTAAATCTAACTGTGAGTTAGGGATTGAGCCAAACTGACCAGGCCTCCTAAAACTTTGCCCCTCTAAGCTGAGTTAGGGATTGAGCCAAACTGACCAGGCCTTCTAAAACTTTGCCCCTCTAAGCAGGCGAACAGTTGAATGACCGGCAGCGAACACCAAAAGCTAAAGAAAGAAAGCAAAAAGCTAATCTAGAAATCAGAAAGCTAAAGAAAACAAACTGTGCACATTTGACATGTGGCAATCTGGATTAATTGTGATTAGGTGAGGTTCTAAATCTATCTGTGAGTTAGGGATTGAGCCAAACTGACCAGGCCTTCTAAAACTTTGCCCCTCTAAGCAGCGAACACCAAAAGCTAAAGAAAGAAAGCAAAAAGCTAATCTAGAAATCAGAGAGCTAAAGAAAACAAACTGTGCGCATTTTGACATGTGAAACTTTGCCCCTCTAAGGGCTGATGTAGACGTTCTAAGGCCCAAACACTTGTCCAGATGGCCAAACTTTCCTTAAGTTTTATCTAATGTGTGCCATTGCTCTAGACCATGTGTGTGCCTGGAGTACAACACGTGTCTATGATTCACTCGGGCACACGTCTTGGAGGCCGTATTAACTAATTTCCTAGTCCCCTATGTTATGTGCCTGGATTGCTAATCCTTGGATTCGTGGACTTAATCCAGCAGGAACGGCCCTGGCATTAAGTTTAGCAGGCTAAGGTGCGTCTAGAGGACTCCTGCATAGCAAAGGGCCAATTGGCTACATTTAGCGAGGGACTCTATAAATAGAGGGATGCTATTTATAGAGGGGCTCTATTTCTAGAGGAACGCTATTTATTGTGAGATGTTCTTCTATATGAGAGTGGCCAAGGCTATTGTGCAAGTATTCAGTTGAGCGTTCCTTAGCTGAAGGTCTGGCTTAGACCAGAGGCTGAGACTCCGGCCATGTAGATGGCAGATCACGGGATGGCATGCTGAAGGCTCCTTGTGGATGGGCTCTGCTGGTATGGGACGCCAAAGGTGGGCATGGGCCTGTGGGAGTTGAGCTGCTCGAGGGTGGTGAGTTTACTTGGCGCCCGATTCTCTTACTTGTTACTGATTAACGTGTAGATCCTGCAGGGATCTGACAGTAGTATCAGAGCACAATGATGTCTCATGGCCTCAATTTCTTGCCCTATCTCAATGTGGAATTATAGGGATGATGATGCTCACAGCGTACAGTGTGTAATTGGTGGATCTGTAGATAACCGAGTGCCCGGATAAAGCCATCGTCAATCAAGTAGAGGAACCCTAGAAAGCATATGGCGTAAGCGGCATGTACATAGGTCTGTTGAATGTACAATGGAAGTTGTCTCTGATGATCTGGTGCATTTCAGATGTCTGGAGGGTGCACTCAAGGAGTGCTTGTTTTGAGAGAGGTGGTCAATGACATGCCTTGAGAGTGAAACCATCTCGTGACCTGTGCATACCAGCACTTGTCATCTCCATCCTCTGCAAGCTGCACAGATGATGAGAGCCATTCATGGTAATCTCTCCCTACCTGCTGCGGTCTGGCCATATTCTCTAAACCTATCAGGGTAAGTGATGATCAGGAATGAGACATCTGTGTGCAGAGGCCTTGCTTCTCTCTCTCTCTCTCTCTCTCTCTCTCTCTCTCCCCCCCATCCCTCCGTCCCCCGTGCGCGCACGCACACTCACACACGCATGTTATATATGTACAATATGGATGGCATGTAAATTATGTCACTGTGTGTGTGTGCATGCACGTGCTAGGGTGTGTGTATCAGGCACGGGATGGATTTTTGAGGTTTTGAAGGTTTATGAGGATAGTTATGGTGGATAGGTTGCATATATAGACAGGTTGAAATCTTTGAAAGATCGTGTTTAGTGTTTCTGATTTCTTGAATTATTTGGTTATTTTGCAGCGATCTGGAGTCGAGTTTCCTGTTGCACAAAATACTGTCCCGATATTCACACCTCCTCAAACACGTCCCGTTGTGTCACATTCTCTCGTGGGCTATGGCTCACCAACGGAGGTGCCAGCAACATTGGATGCAGTAATGGCTTCCACTGATATTCCTTTGTGGAGGTGAGTGTCGACTAATTTATGTTTGGCAACCTATCTTCCTTGAACATGAAATTTGGCTTTGATGGTGGAGGATTGACACAAAATTATATAAATGTTTTGACTCAGTTCTAGAGAGATGGATGGCGCCCGAAGTGGGTTAGAAGTGTTGAACGAAATGCTGAATGCATTAGACCCTCGAGATAAACAGGTAACCCGGGTTTTAGGGAGACTTAGCATGCAATCATTAACAGCTATCTTTGTATAATCAATTTCCTTGAAATGATTTTGTGTTTCTCAAGACTTGTGTGAGAGCATACATTTATACTATGGTCTACACCTATCATTGGGTGCTGATGACGTCGGTGGGGATGTCCCTGCTATGTGAGTGACTGTCATGAGATTGAAACTGCACTAAGTTTAGAGGATAGTTTGGGCACGTTCTTGGATTTATCTAAATAGATATCTTAAATTCACTTGGACATATGAGTGGTGCATTTGGTACAGTATATCATGTTTGGAGCCTGTTTTTTGCCTGTGTTAACATCAGTCCTGTTGACTGATTTGAGCATTCAAGCATCTACTATAGCATCGGGCCTTTAAATCAGCATCTTGGATGGTAGTATTCTAGATTCTCGGCTGTGTGCTTCACAAGAGTTGTGACATGTGTGTGCGGGACTCTTGGGCATAGCGGTTAACCATGACTCCTTTAAGACTGGTCTCCAAAATTGACCTTTTCTATATTTTGTCTTGGCTTTCTTCATTTTGAGGCCTGCATGTGGCCAACTATGGGTTGACCTATAACTCATGGACACTGACAGGGCATGGTATTCTAACCATGTATGTTATTTTGTGGAGGACTATCACGAGATTAAAATTGCTTTGTTTGTTCTTCTTTTACACGATGAATTTGGGATGTTCTACAAGAGAAGTAACAAAGGTTTTGTACATCACAATCAGAGGTACCGTGTGAATGAGCTTAGAAGGTGTAATTAATAAGCAACGTATGGAGGTTAAATTTCAGGTATTCATTTCTGTTATGTTTTGTGGGTTTGGGTTCAGGCCTTAAAGGATGATGTGATACTTCAGCTTATTGAGCAATGCCGATCCAATCAAAGAAATGTCATGCAGCTTGTGAATACCACATCGTGAGTTTTCTTTATTGCCACCTCCTGCATCAAAAAAGTTCAGTTCTTTGATAGCTGTGTGATGCATTTTATGTGGGATTAATCTGGAAAGAGAGATCAAAGAGGAAATGTTTTTAAATGAAATATTTCCTGTCCAAAATCAAAGCTTGTGTAGACAGATGGTAATGTTGTTGTAAGTTGTGTGAAGATAGAAAGCATTGTAAAAATATGTACATGATTCAACAGTCAAAATGGCGTGTTGGCTTTCCATGAGATCTGTTTTATCAGCCTATGATTAGCTGATAAGGGTTTTTAATTGTTGAAAACTTGCACGAGTGACAAGTGTGTCATGGTAACAATGATTGGTGGTGATACCACATCAGGCTTTAATGGAATATTTTGAACTACCCTTTGTTCCTGGATCAGGGTAATCACATCATTGCAATCAATATATTCTATATTCTGTACTGATATGCATTTAATTTTTTTCTCAGGGACGAGAAATTATTATTCCAGGGCCTTGCTTTGAATGATGATTTGCAGCGTGTTTTAGCAAAGTATGAGGCCATTGCTGCTGGGTCTCAAATGCGCCCTGAGTACAGTTCAAGTTCTCCCAGAGGTCCTGCAGTTTATGAACAAGAGGAGGACGAGGCTGAGGATGAATTCTCCCAATTGGCCCACAGGTATTGTGTGGCTTCCATTTAGCATGCAGTGTTCAACTATAAAGTGGGTTGCCCCTCTTTTGGACTTTAATCATCGTTGGAATTCCTTTGTTATCTGCTGTGTGGAGTCTTCAAACAAAGCATGTAAAAGAATAATGCTGATATATCATATTTGGCATATCTATCTTAAAATTTGGGAGCTTGCTTCTGTGCAGATCGAGTTCAAGGCCAGGTCATACATCTGCTAATCAAGATAACCGGCAGCCGATTGCTCAGTTGGCACTTCCTCCGCCCCCGCAGCCTATAAGGAAGTTGAGTGCACCTCCAAGTGCGCGAGGACGGTCTTTAGACCTTCTCAGTGGTGGGTCATTTGAAGAGAGGTCACCTAAGACCCCAGCAACCCTGGCTATTGCAAGTCCAACAGGTGGGCAGGTGTCATCGCCACTCTCTGAGCAAGTCAATCCTTTTGCAGATAGTCCATCCTTTGTGGCTACACCCTCAGAGCAGGCTCAGCAGAAACTCCACCCAATCACCCCTAACAATGGAAGTATTTTAAGTCCCTCCTCTCCCTATTCTTATCAACAATATCAGCCCTCACAGTATTTACAAGCTAGTGGCTATGTTGCACCGTGGGCATCAGGTAGTGTGCAGTCACCAGGATTGCATCAGCAAAGTGAACGGCAGGCTCAAACCTCTCATCATGCTCAGAGTCCACAACCTGAAGTGCAACAGGTTCAACCTGGATACTACAAATCTTCATCCTTTAATGATGACGCTTCACAGAAAGTAGTTCCAAGCATCCCCCCCCCTCCTATGTTGTACACACAGAGACAACGTTTTTTTGAGGAACAAACAAAGCAGTCATACCAAACAAATAACTTAGAGCAGCAAACAAAGAACTTGACTCTACAGGATAGCAATCAGAGGCAGAATACACCTATTGGTAGGTTAGCTCAGTCTACTAGCTTTCAAGCCAGGCAGGCATCGCCACCTGCAAAGGAAGTCAATTCTGCAGATCGACTGTTTGAGGATCTGGTTGATCTTCGAAGTATGAGTGCAAATTTCAAAACAGCTGGCATTTCAAGCAGCCTTTCGAGGCCCAATACAAGCAGAGCAGGTGGCACATGAAACAATGTGATAATTTGGATGGACTGTGCGTCTGTGGGATACTTCTAGCACTGAACACGGTATTATTAGGGCATAATGCTCCTTGGATGTTTTTCTTCTGGTTTGATGTGACAGGCCTTGTAAAATGATATTGGGCAGAAATAATTATGCATCTGTCAGTTGATTTTATCCTCTTCAAATGTGCACCTTGGCTTTTGAGCTAATATATGTCTGGGTACTGAATGGGACAAAGGGCGATCTGAAGGAGTATTCTCAGGGCATGAAGATCTGAATGAGTATTCTTAGGGCATGAAGCTCCTTGGATGTTTTTCTTCTGGTTTGATGTAATAGGCCTAAGGAATATTGTGTGTCTGCCAGTTGATATTGTGCTCTTCAAACTGAATTTATCGGAACAAACTTGTTCTTTATTTTGCATTATTGTTACCGTTTCCTTTCATCAGGGATTGTATAATTACTGCAAAAAGTCGTGTTGCTATTTAGAAAATGGAGGAACAGATCAAGAACCCCCATTTGTTGTCACCTTTTCTGTGTCTATCTCATTCCTCTTGCTTCCCTTCGGCTTATTAGCTGTAGGTTATCAACACGCGGGGTGATCACTTACTGAACCTTAGGAGGGGAAGGATTATTGTATTACTGGTACTGTGCTGATTTCGTTTTGACTGCATTTGGCTATGTTGGTTCACAACAAACACGTGAGTCAACTTCTCACATTTCTGCTCAGGCTACCTAAGTGAGTGTAGAAGCATGAAGTAGATCTACACAAGTGCTTGCATACTCATGAGTGAGGGTACTGACTACAACTGGCGGCCTGCCGTACTGTATACAAAAGTGTTTTGTCTATATGCTAAAGGCTGAGCTGTTTACTATTGTAGGTGAAGATGGAAGGATGGAGTGGCAAGGAATCCCTGCTGCTGCTATGGGTCTGCTTGCTGGAGTCAGAAGCTAGCTGATGATGTAGAGATGGGAATGGTTGCGTTATATACCCATACCCCTTGGATCACAGTTCCTGGTAATCTGTAGCGGCAGAGTCTTCCCTTATATTACGCGACTGGCTGTTGGCATTGACTAAGAACAATGCTCATAAATGTGGAATTTTAAGACGAAATGGCTAGTCGTGCTTGCATTACGGCGTGGCATTACAACTGCTGAACTGCTCCATCCTCGCCTCCTACATGGCTGTCATATGGACTGTATGACTGCTGATGTCAGTCGCCATATTTGATGGCACTGGCCTGACCGAGCTGATCAGCCAGTCAGATGGCCATGGAAATTCCTAGTTCAATATATCATAAGCCTTGTCAAAGCCTACCTTGATAAAGGCTATGTCTTGATCTCCTTGGTATTTTATCTTGGCATATTCATAAAGACGATGTCTTGATTAGTCTCCTTGCATCTTCACACCCTGAACCTCTAAGATATGCCTATCCGTAATAGTGTCTTTTTGTTGTGGTTTGATCCAAGATCTCATCTTTGTTTTAACTCTGAGAGCTGGCAAATATTTCGCAACTGTAGTTGAGCATGGTGAGAAGTCTCCAATTCAGAAGTTCCTATTTGCTACCCCTGTGAGGGGCATGTTTGATGATACCTCCATGTGGGTAAGAGGAAGAGCTCTTGTATTCAAACTCTCTTGCCAAACCGCTAAATGAGAAAATTTAGTAATATTCAGCTGTCAAACCGTCCTCACTAGGTGTTTGGCCATCAACCATAGCTTGAACTACTTCCTCTAGTTCTTTGCGGGTAATGAGAGGAGATTGTTGTAGTATCTTGAAGCTTGCAACACCCTGCTGTCTAGCTTGTTGGCATTTTAATAGCTTGCTTGTAACATTGTGAAAACTATTGTCTACCTTGTTTGTAAGATTGCATGATTAGTACCAGCTCAAAATTCTCTTGCTTTGAGGACCAGCAGCTCAAATGGTATTTTGTCTTACTATTTTCTACTTCTTTTGACAAACAAGGACAATAAAGAACTCGTGGGTAGTGTTTTGAAGGTCTTGGCTTCCATTTCTTTTGAGCGTCCTTTCAACCAGTAGTCTAGCTAGAACTTCTTGGGAGGATAGTCTTTGACTATATGGCATTACACTCGCATAGATGACAAGTCTTTGGTAAATTCTTGTAGATGAAGGGTTGTTTTTGTAGACATGATTATTCCATGATATTTTGCGTATTGTGCTTGCAAAGCCCTACACTAAATCTAGCATTACACCAACCTAAGTATGGCCTTTGGGGTTTATGAAGCTATATTTTTCAACACCAAGGACCTTCCCAATGCTTTGGCAAGCACCTTGGCCGAGCAATCTTGCTTAATTACACATGGGAAGGGGGAGGTCTAGAAGCTCCACACAAACTAGAGGTTGGTTTCTAATTTCCCAAAGTCCTTGATTAAGGACTTTCCATTTCAGCTTTCTTAAAGAGAGAGACATAGTAGCCTCTTCTTAAAAATCTCACATTCACGATTGTCAGGGCTTTCTTCATCCAAGAATTTCTAATGCATGACTCTTATGTAGGCTACTAGAAGGATTGGGTAAGAGATCACATTTTTATTTTTTGCGAGTCCTTGGAGAGAGTGCTTGTAGGTTGCATATTTGTTGGTACCTTTGCACTCCCCAACTCTGGTTGAAGGCTCATTCTATATATTCGATAACCTTGTGGCATGGCTCACTCCAACAAGCCCTCCAAATCCCCATGCACTCATCATCGGAGTTGGCATCATGGGTCTGACCACTACATACACTTGGCTTCAACTTTTCCTTTCTTTTGATGTTTTGAGTAAGCTCTTGTGCTCGTGGACATTTGTAACAAAACATCAACGTTTGAGAGAATATTGTAAAAGAAGCATAAGACGAGATTGTTTACAACCCTTTGGTCCATTATGATGACCCTAAGTAATAGATCCTCACTTAAACGGCCTGTTTGCTCAACTTGAAATTTGTGGAGATGAAGCACAGTGCGTCTGTACGCACACTTTGTATGCTATATATATATGTGTGTGTGTGTGTGTGTGAGACCCTAAACAAAAGTGTGTGTGTGTGGGGTGTGTGTGTATGTGCGCATGCGTGTGTGTATATATGTATATATATAGATCAAAGGATGACATTCACATTGTCATAGTCCAACTCATTATATGATTCAAGGTCATAGACTCACAACCATGGCAACCTCCACGTTCTCAAAGAGAGAACTAATGAGCTCAAGTGATGCCTTGCTGAGCTTCAGATCCTAAAGCTGCTAGTCTTTGACCACTTTGGCCATAACTGACTCGTGTATAAAAGCATTACCCCTAGCATTTGCAGGGAGGACTAGGTCCTCACAAATCCTATGTCGGATTTCATGTCCACAATTTTGTTCATCCTCCACAATGACAAAAATATAGGGCTTAGGTTGAATTTTGAATTTGTAGCTATATACTCCCATGTAAAAAAAATAAGATCCCAAAGTTTAATGAATATAGGGCTTAGGTTGAATTTTGAATTTGTACCTAGATACTCCCATGTAAAAAAAATAAGATCCCAAAGTTTAATGAATAGTCAAATCAGAATGTGATGTGAATCATGTGTGAATCTATACAAAAGTGGAACTATATAGCTAGATGTGAATCTATCCACAAATGTAGCTATATAGCTATGTGAATCTATCCACAAATGCAACTATATAGCTAGCTTTATAGAGTGTGTATCAACCTATTTATCGAGGGCCGCAAAAAAACCCATAGGTTGCATATGCATTCTAGTTGAACTTGAATACATATAACGATTGATGGAGCTTGAATGTATGTGCCTTGAACTTATTTGATTGATGGAGCTTGAATGTACGTGCCTTGAACTTATAGATAACAATTTCTTAACCACCTCTTTCTCTTAGACCTATGAAAGCTCGTAGACCTCTTTTTCTTAACCACCTATTTCTCTCAATCCATGAGACATGAAATAGGGGAGGCATGGTCCAATTACAGTGACAAAGTTATTGAACTTGTTTACTATGGTTAAACACAAGGTATTCTTAGATGTCTAGCTTGTAGTAACTCCATGTTGAAGTCCACATGAATCTACTCAGCGTTGATAGTAACTCCATGTTAAAGTCCATATGAATCTACTTAGGGTTGGTTTGGAATCTCAAGCAGTTGGAGCAAATCAGGAAACCTCCCATGAGAGACCTTCATTTTAGGCACACCTAGCATGAGAAACATGTAGACACACATCAATATGAGATGTGGCCGAAAAGGTTTTCTAACTTCACCAAAGTGCCTTAAACTCCTAGATGTCTGACTGTCAAATCATGGACTTAATGTAGCAAAGTTTTCTAAGACTTAAAAATGACACAAAGTTCACCCTTGTAGAATAGCAATATATGATGTAGTGGTGGGTTGTTAATCCCCCATAACTTTGTACTAATAGGCAGGAGTTCTAAAATGAAATAGAAACCGGGACATACTCAATCAGATCCTATGAACTCTTCAAAAATCTAACTCCATTTGATTTGTTGATTTGATGATTGAACAGTTAGCATAATTTGTAGCCATTTGAAGTCTTGATGATCTCTCCTAGTGGTGGACCCTTGACTAAACAAGGAATGTTCCCAACAAGTGTTAAGGGCATGAATCTTGGGAGGTATTTGTCATCATGAAATACTTGCTCTTCACAAGAATCAACTTGCATTCCTCAAATGCTATGAATAACCATTAAACTCAAGTATTGCTCCAATAGCAACACGGTCATGAGCATTAGTCTTCACAAAGGTGATCCAAACTATGCTAGCTAGAGACAAGGGATGAAATGGTAGTTACTTCCTTCAAATAATCCAAGGCTTTGATTGATTTGGGCATAGTAGCCTTGTCCTTGTGGTAGCCTTGGCAAATTCCCATGAATGTTTGGTGGTTTATTGTATCAAAGTGAGTCATAACCTTGTTAGAGATGTAGGCTCAGCATGAGAAGCCATTCTTACGTCAGCTTTGGTGACACATAATTGTTGTTCAGGGAGGTTGATAGACGTTTTGACCTTCATTGAGAGTTTTGAGGTTGAGAAGGCATCATAGGGCTCAAGAAAAGGATTCGAAATTAAAAAAGGGAACAAGGTTGAGAAGGGGGAGATATATCATCCTTCACTGATCAAATGGGAAGAGAAAGTCTAAGAAATGGACAATAGGGAGAGATGGAGCTCAAATAGGACGAGAAGATCTAAGAAATTAAGAATAGGGAGAGATGGAGAGAGGGACTATGGAAGGTGCTTTTGGAAGTGCTAGTGGAAACATAAACACCTTATGCATGTAGGGCAGCATCAATGCCCCATGCATGTTGGGTAGTGACAACATATCGACACCCTATAACATTGAGAATAATTGCACGATGATTTTGTTGCTCATCCAAAGCACAATAATTTAAGGAATTTGCAACCAAAGTTGAAGTTTCACTACTCTATATGTAAAGAAGTTATTAGAAACAAAGGACAAGCCGTTCGCTCATCCACATGTTGTACCCAGTCTTGAGAGGAAAATTGGATGATGGGGATAGAGCAAGGGAGAGGGATGAGGAGGAACAACACGGATATAGTTTTGGTGGTACAGTTAAAGGAGGGGGAAAAGAGGGTGGTATGGAATATATGGGAGCTAAGATGGGGTGAGAGATAGGAGGAAGGCCTAGGGATAGTTGTGATTATGAGCAGAGGGGTAGCATTCCATTGAAGAAGCATGCCATTAAAGAAGCATATAGGTGATGGAAGGTGGTAGCATTCCATTGAAGAAGCACATAGTTGGAGGGGTAGCATTCCATTGAAGAAGCATATAGGCCATGGAAGGGCCACACGAATATTTGCAAGACAATGTGCATTTTTGAACTACATACCAATTATGGGCAGCAAATGAAGAGCCTCCTCCAAAATATAAGAAAGTAATTCATCATCATGAAGGTCATGTCTACTACCAAAGCCTTAGATTAACCTTATGACAAGGGTTAAAATCACATTGAGTAGTCAACATGAGATCATTGTGTGTGTGGAGTACCGAAATACCTCCACTTGTAATAATTTAAGCGTAAAAGTATAGTGGTAGATCCAATAGGAAAGGAATAGCCCAAACACCCTCTAGAAATGATTTGAACATACTTGCAAAATCATGGTCTAGAGAGAGAAAGACTAGAAGTACATTTTGGGTAGAGATAGAAGATCGTTTTGTGTAGTGACATACACATTGTGTAAATATAGAATATCAAGATTAGTAAAATCTCTCAATCATAAGAAGCTCTCTCTTTGGTGCTTAGTGTAAATTAGTTCATGTCAAGTGTAATTGTTCTTGATCTCCTTATGTCCATGCTCCCTTACACAATTAACATGCACTAGCACGCCCTCACCCTTGCAACCCATACTCTTGCACTCCCTCCTCCTCTTCTTTCCCTCCTTCAACTCTTCTTGATCGTCGTATGTCCATGCGCCCTTATACAATTAACGTGCACTAGCATGCCCTTACCCTTGAAACCCATACTCTTGCACTCCCTCCTCCTCTTCTTTTCCTCCTCCAACTCCTACTCCCTCCTCCTAATCCTTGTACACTCCCTCTCAACCCTTAAACCCTTTTATCTCATGAAGGAGATTAGCTCTCCACCCCTTAACCTTGCAACTATTTCTCCATCCTTAACTCTTCCTAAACCCTACAACCCTCTTTCAACCATAAAACCCTATCTAGATTTCTTATTAAGCTCATACAAGAACTATTATCCATGATTAACCCTACATCTCTCACCAAATGCAACCTGAGGACCTATGCTACACTTGTAAACATCTATGCTACATCAAGTAACAACATAACTGTGGGTGACAAAAACCTCAAAAATTGAAAAAGAGAGAAAAAGTGATGAAAATTTGTCATCGCTATCAGGGAGATTAGTGCCTTAAGAGAAAGCACGTCATAGCTTTGATTGCATGATAAAAAAACAAATTTGAACATCAATGATATATCACTCAAGTCAAAGGACTAAAAAAATGCAACATGTAATTTCTCAATGATGCAGCCTCCATGTAGCGACCACCCCCATTGTAGCCTTCCTATCCCCCTTTCCTCCCCTTGCTTGTCATGCAGTTGTTGCATCCACATAGTGCCCCCTTATGCCGCATCGCCCCCCTCACCTCTGGCCTGCGCCGCAAACCTCCCTTCAATCCCCCCTCCCTTGGGCGTCAACCCCCCTTGACTCTTACCGTGCACCTCTCAAACCTCAGCCCCCCTTTACTCCCACCCTCGCCCCTTGGTATGCTCCCCCTCCTGCCTCCCCTTCACTTTTCCCTCCCCTTTCACTTACCCCTCCCCCTTAGCAGCACCTCCTTTTTAAACCTCCCCTCATCACCCCTTAAACCATGCCTTCTTGCCTGTTACCCTCCAATCCCCTCGATCTTCTCCTCATTGCCTCCCCCCCTCCCCCCCCCCCCCCCTTTCCCCCTGTTTCTTGCCACATGGGTGTGGTTCCCTAATAGTGACCCCCACCACTGCCTTCCCACTGCCTCATAGTCCCACACATAACCTCCACAATAACCCGCTCAAGTGTCCCCTTTCCTAATCTTGTTGAGCTCTCACCCATTGCCTTCCTACCCCATTTCCTCCCCTTGACTATCATCCAAACGCCTCCCTAGTCCTCGATGACAAAAGTATCTGGTCACATGGTTCATTTTGAACTAAAAATTCCCCTCCAGGTGGAAATGGAAAAAGTTAGCATAGAGCTATGAGCATTACATTGATGCTTATGAGGTAGCATTTGATATCGAGATGATGCAAGGATTGACTCTGACACTAGCAGCGATGACAATAACTTTGATTATCTTGAAGATAAGTCTTCCTAGAGGGGAAGCACTACACACAATGACTCTGACGATAGCAGGATGACAATTCCTTTGATCATCATGAAGATAAGTCTTCCTAGAGGGGAAGCACTACACATAAGAATTTCTCTAGTGATTATCGAGTGGAATCCATGGCCACAATAATAAAAGAAGAAATTATACAGGTAATAGAAACATAAGCTATGTGCGGTGGGTTTTTAAAACACAAAATTTAGAAAATTAGGCACCATCTGGGTCTGGGATAGTAAGTTGGGCGAGCATGGGATTCAATCAGCTAGAGTTCTCAACCCTAACCTCTTCTAAATAATATAAACTTTTTCTAAACCCCCTTCAACCACTATGGAGGAAAGAACCTCCATCAAGCCTCTTGAATGACACTTCCTCCCCATTTGAGCTCACACAAGAAACTACTTCCCACACTTACGCCTACATCTCTCATCAAAATATGACTTGAGAACCTATGCTACAATTGTAATAAGTGTAGGTGATAAAAATCTAAAAATTGGAAAAGACATGAAAAGTGACCACCTAGGGGAGCTGCCCTAGGAGCATTGCATGAGACTATCGAGGATTTCTTAGTCAAGTTCTTTGAGGATAGTTACGTATTGGTAGCCCACGGTCATCATTTTCCTAGGGACATGAACTTACTGCGCTCACTCAATTTCCAATTTGACAAATGTCTTGGGGCCATTGCTATCAAAGGCATGATGTAGAATGCCATATTGCATCTCCCTCCAATTAGATTTGGGAAAAGGTGGATTTACAATATGAGAATGAGGTGGGAGAGAACAACGAATGGTAAAGAACATTGCATGCCTATTTTTCGTCTCGCATGTAACATTTTTGAATTGGGTCAAATAATAATTGTTCGGAATTGGTTGTGCAAGTCACATTAGATCCTTTTGGCATGGCATATTGAAGGAAAATATAGGGTCATATTCAATTCCCTAGATGCCAATGTTGTTCTGCACAATTGATGGTGGTTAGAGATTGGCCCCTGGTGCCATTCTCCACAACACTATATGATTATATTATGAATGTGTATATCGATGATAAATCCAAAGGGACTGATGCCGTTGGGAACTAATCGGGTGATATGGAAATGGCTTACTTGTCTTGGTGGAGTATAAAAGGATGTGCTAGTCTATAGAAGAAACCACCTTCATCCACATAATACTTGGGTTTAGCTTTTGCTATGTGCCATTAATCACAAGGATTGAGAAGAATGGCACAAGTGCCATTCTCCATTCTCCATGTATGAATGGCATTCAATGCTATTCTTGAAATATTCATACGATGTTGTGGAGAATGGCACGAGTGCCATTGTCCAAACTCCAATTCATATAGAATGCAAATTCTTGATGTATGTCAATGTTGTCAGAGAAGATGATTAGAGAATGGCACTGGTGCCATTGCCACAACACCATATGATTATATTGGGACTGGCACCTATGCCATCAATCACGTGGATTGAGGAGAATGGCACCAATGCCATTATCCATTCTCCTTCTGATGAATGGAATTGGTGTCATTCTCCAAATATTCATATGATGTTGTGGAGAATGGCACCAGTGCCATTCTGCAAACTTCAACCCGTTTGGTGAAAAATATATGCACTAGATACATGCATAGGGGATTGGTCATATATACAAAACCTTAGCTAGGATGGTTATGGTACGACTCTCCAGATGTCAAGGTTGTCGTAGATCATGGTTGGAGATCACCACTGGTGCCATTGTCTTGAACACCATATGATTATATTGAGAATGGAACCAGTGCCATTAATCACGTGGATTGAGTAGAATGGCATCAATGCCATTCTCCATTCTCTAGGTGATGAATGGCATTGGTGCCATTCTCCAAATATAATGTTGTTTTCCAATACTTCAACTCATCCTATGAAGGATACCCCAACCAAAAATTCAAGGAAGGCCTCATGAGTAGGTAAAGAAGACACCCTCATGACAATTTCATATAGACGGCCTCATAAAATGCTGTTTTCCAACACTTCAATTGATTCGATGATGGATATCCCAACTAAAAAATCAAGGAAGACCTCATGAGTAGGTGAAGAAGACACCCTCATGACAATTTCATATTCTAATAATCAATTTCATATGGTCTTGTCCCATTCCCTAGATGTCAATTTTGTCATAGATGATGGTTAGGGAACATCACTGGTGCCATTGTCCACAACACCATATGATTATATTGAGATTGGCACTGGTGCGATTAATCACAAGGATTGAGGAGAATGGCACTAGTGCCATTCTCTATTCTCCATGTATGAATGGAATTGGAGCTATTCTTGAAATATTCATATGATGTTGTGGATATATAGAATGCAAGTGCCATTCTCCAAACTTCAACTTATAAAGAATGCAAGTGCCATTCTCCAAAATTCAACTTATATAGAATGCAAATTATTCTTATATGTCCATGTTGCCACAAATGATGGTTAGAGAATGGCACTGGTGAGGGGATTGGACATATAGACAAAACCTTAGCTAGAATGGTTATGGTGGCACTCTCTAGATGTCAAGGTTGTCATGGATCATGGTTGGAGATTGGCACTGGTGCCATTTTCTTGAACACCATATGATTATATTGAGAAAGGCACCTTGGCCATTAATCACATGGATTGAGGAGAATGGCACATGTGCCATTCTCCATTTTCTAGGTGATGAATGGCATTGGTGCCATTCTCCAAATATTCATATAATGTTGTGTTCCAACAATTCAACTAATCTAGTGAATAATATCCCAACCAAAAATTCAAGGAAGGCCTTATGAGTAGGTAAAGAAGACAGCCTTATGGCAATTTGATATGGTAAAAGTCAATTTCATATGGTCATATCACAGTCCCTAGATGACAATGTTGTCACAGATGATGGTTAGAGAATGGCACTGGTGCTATTTTCCACAACACCATATTATTATATTGAGACTGGCCCCTGTGCCAATAACCACAAGGATTGAGGAGATTGGCAACAGTGCCATTCTACAAACTTCAAGTCATATAGAAGGCAAATTATTCATGTGTGTCAATGTTCTCTAAGATGATGGTTAGAGAATGGCACTAGTGCCATTGTCCACAACACCATATTATTATATTGAGATAGGCACATGCATGATCAATCACATGGATTGAGGAGAATGACAATAGTGCCATTCTCCATTTCTGAATCTGATGAATGGCATTGGTGCCATTCTCCAAATATTCAAATGATGTCATGGAGAGTGGTACCAATGCCATTCTCGAACCTTTAACCCATCTGGTCAAAAACTTTTACACCAGAGTCGTTTTGAAAGGATTGTCCATATATACAAAACCTTAGCTAGAATGGTTATGGTTCCAGTCTCTAGATGTCAAGGTTGTCACGAATCATGGTTGGAGATTGGCATTGGTGCGATTGTCTTGAACACCATATGATTATATTGAGAATGGCACTAGTTCCATTAATCACATTCTCCATTCTCTAGGTGATGAATATGATTTTATTGAGACTAGAACCTATGCCATTAATAATAAGGATTGAGGAGAATGGCACTAGTGCTATTCTCCATTCTCCATGTATGAAGGGCATTGGTGCTATTCTTGAAATATTCATACGATGTTGTGGAGAATGGCACCAGTGCCATTCTCCAAACTTCAACTCATGTAGAATGCAAATTACTCTTGAATGTCGATGTTGTCACATATGATGGTTAGATAATGGCACAACACCATATGATTATATTGAGACTGGAACCTGTGCCATCAATCACATGGATTGAGGAGAATGGCACCAGTGCCATTCTGCATTCTCCATATGATGAATGGAATTGGTTCCATTCTCGAAGTATTCATATGATGTTGTGGATGATGGCACCAATGCCATTCTCCAAACTTCATCCTGTCTGGTGAAAAAATTCTACATCGGAGCCATTCTAAGGGGATGAGCCATATAGACAAAACCTGTGCTAGAATGGTTATGGTGCCACTCTCGAGATGCAAGGTTGTCACAGATCATGGTTGTAGATTGGCACTAGTGCAATTGTCTTGAACACCATAGGACTATATTAAGAATGCCACCAGCGCCATTAATCACATGGATTGAGGAGAATGGCACCAATACCATTCTCCATTCTCTAGGTGATGAATATGATTATATTGAGACTAGCACATGTGCCACTTATTACAATGATTGAGGAGAATGGCACCAGTGCATTCTCCATTCTCCATGTATGAATGGCATTGGAAATATTCTTGAAATATTCATATGATGTTGTGGAGAATGGCACCAGTGCCATTCTCTAAACTTCAACTCATATAGAATGCAAATGATTCCTGTATGTCAATGTTGTCACATATGATGGGTTAGATAATGGCACTGGTACAATTGTCCACAACACCATATGATTATATTGAGTCTAGCACATGTGCCATCAATCACATTGATTGAGGAGAATGGCACCAATGCCATTCTCCATTATCCATATGATGAATGGCATTGGTTGCCATTTTCCAAATATTCATATCATGTTGTGGAGAATGGCGCTAGTGCCATTCTCCTAACTTCAACCCATCTGGTGAAAAACTTCTACACTAGATCCATTCTGAGGGGATTGGCCATATAGACAAAACCTTAGCTTAAATGGTTATGGTGTGACTCTCCAAATGTCAAGGTTGTCACGAATCATTGTTGGATATTAGCACTGGTGTCATTGTATTGAACACCATATTATTATATTGAGAATGGCACCAATGCCATTAATCACACGGATTTAGGAGAATGGCAATAGTGCCATTCTCCATTCTCTAGGTGATGGCATTCCACATGACTTGGCCATATGCACAATAATGCATCTTGAAATCCTCTTCAATGGAAGATGTGATGCCTATTTGGGAGATCGACAACAAGGTCTCGGAGGTGCACTTGTCAATTTGGAAACATTGTGGGGCTATGCATTAGGGGAGGTTTAGGGCCTCAAAATGGCCTCATAAGGGATGGATTAGGGGGTCTATTGAGGTTTATTAGGTGAGTTATGGTGGGGTCCACAGGTGACCTAAGACCCCTAACTAAGTGAGCTAATCTCATAATTCGACTCACTGGTTGCCAAATGTGAGGGCCAAATTCTAAGGGGTCCTAGTTCTAAAACACCTCTTTCCATTAGAAATTGACTTTTAGAGGTCCAAAGAAAATTTTAAAATTTAGCCTCCCATTGCTTTTGATCTTGATATGAAAACTCGAGGTGGATGGACCCTGGACAACTTCCCTATCAACCTTCGTCAACATCAAATTAGTGAAGATTGGATAAGCAAGTTGGATCCACAACCTGATTGGCGCTATCCCAAGCTCTTTGATGTAATCTTCTTGAAATAGTACCTACGTGTACCTCCATGTCTCAGAACCCATCCCAAGTTCTATGCAGTTCCATGACGTAAAAAATGGGAAGCCAACATACACACTTTGTATGAAGGTCGCACCATACATTGGTCAATGATCGAACCATACTCTAGTGTAGAATGGAATATCCAAGGCATAATGGTCTGAGCACTTCAGTAGCATGAGCAAATAATGTGCGGCAACATTGATCACTTCCTTCACCTAAGTGCTATCTTTTGCAAATTATCTTACCTCGATACCCATTTTCCTCCACTCAGATTCAATCTCAATGAACAGGTCGATGCTCAGATTACAAGCCGACTCTATTAAAGAGTCATCTTCTTAGAAGCACACAATATATCTCTGTTCCAACAAATGGTGGATACAGGATACCTGGAAAGTGAGCAAAAATTATATGGTGCTAAGGCTTTATAGCAGCAGGATCAACTGGCACGACACAAGTTCCATAGCCACTAGACTACACGCATGGAAACCCAGGTATGTCCTCATAATAAGCCATAACCCAAGGACGGGTAATAAAATGGATCCGGGTGTATGTTGTCTCTCTGTGCCAACATGGACTTAGGTAGTACAAAATGTGTGTGTAGAGTAGCGGCAAAGCTCCACTTGTACTTGCATAAGGCTAGGAATAATCTCTCTTAGGAATCCTCAACATGCAAGTTCTACTTCCAATTCCTACATGTGAGTTCTACATGCAACTCCTACATGCATGTTCTACATGCGAGTTCTACATGAAAGTCCTACATGCAACTCCTACATGCAACTTCTACTTGCAACTCCTACATGCAAGTCCTACATGTGATTCCTACATGCATGTTCTACATGCGAGTTCTACATGCAACTCCTACATGCAACATGCAACATGTGAGTTCTACATGCAACTCCATGCAACTTCTACATACAAATTCTACATGTAGAGAGAGAATGTCTTACAATTCCTACATGTAGAGAGAAGCTCTCCAACTTGTATAAATACCCCATAATGGAATGAAGCTCACACTCTTTGGGGAATTGTCATGCAAATTGCCTAGACCCCTTTGCTCTAAGTAAGATGTTGCTTCCTTGGAAAGAGGATAAGTCGATGTAGGTGGCCAAACAAGTTCCAGTGAGTGGGACCCGTCAATGGTTGTGTAGGCCAGTGCTGATTGGGGTGGCATGTGTTCTTCTTGGTCATGCACTGAATCCTCCTTGGAGCTATCACTCTGGACCACAAATGCATGTGGTTGCCATGGTTGAGAGGATGTAGATGGCTGTGAAATCTGGAGGGGGTCTCGTGGTTGACATGGTGGGCTCTTTCTATGCATCCTCTTTAGTGGCTGTATTTTTTCTGAACTTGCATCCATGTGCATGTGGTGTACCATTGATCATTAGATTAGATGGCATGTAGATATGACCTTTGTGTGTGCTTGTGAGAGATCTTATTTTTATACATGCTTTGAGAGTGTGGAATGAAAGTGTGTGGCACAATTATTCATGCAATCATCTATGTGTCTAAGCGAAAGCGTGTGAGTGCACATGACCTAGTAGCTAGGTAGGGACTAACTATATGCTTTTTTTTGTGTTGGGATTTCATAGGGCAGCTAGAACTCAGGCAACACTTCTGAGCCCTGGGTTAAAATCAATTGATGCTACCTATATGTACAAAGATGTACATATGCAAGTGAGTGCTTGTGATACAATCTAATCCTAACTAAGGAAGACTTGGGTTTCTCAAATCTTCATTTTTGTCAGGATGGCTTGCATGTTGAAGTAGTAGTGCTTCAGTTAGCTCTCGTTTATTGATGTGTTGAATTGGACTCCATCCAATGTTTCTAGTAGCATAGCTTCGATGGGATTCATCTTTCTTACTCAGTAGGGTCTGACAAAATATGAAGAGGGGGGAAGAGAAGAGTGAGATGAGGAGAGAGGGCACAGCTAGAGAGCACACCACAAATGACTAACTGTACACTAGATTTAGTTGAAAAAATAGAATATATACAAACCCTTTTAGGGTTAGGGTTAGGGGATCTAACCCTTTCCTTTATAGCACTCTATAAGGTTAGTGCTATGCACATATGATCACGTGATGGTGCTATGCACACATGATCACATGATGTTGAGCGTGAACTCTCAATACCTTCCCTCAAGATCAACATCATGAAGTAGGCCTTCCCTCAAGATGATGATTCTGGGGAATCAAAGAAGGACTGAGCATTACATTCCATCACACCCCTTTAATGGGAATGTCCTTCCTTTGCGTCAAACCAAGAGCTAGTCGATGTTTCTCGAATAGCTCTTTACCAAGTGGTTTGGTAAAGATGTCTACAACATTTTCTTTGCTATCACAATGCTGCAGTGTGATGTCACCAAGTAACACTCTTTCTCTGATGAAGTGCTCTCTGACATCAATGTGCTTTGTCCTGGAGTGATATACTAGATTTTTGGCCAATGCTTGAGCTGATTGATTCACAATATATTGTTGTTGGCTTTGACTCATCAAAGTAATCTATTTTTGACAATAGTCTTCTGAGCCATATAGCCTCACATGCACCTGTAGTGAGTGCTCTATATTCTGCTTTAGTCAAAGACAAAGAAATAGTTGGCTATTTGTCTGACAACCATGATATAGCACCTTGACCAAGGAAAAATGCATATCCTTGTGTCGATCTCCTGGTCTCATGATCTCCAGCATAGTCCAAGTCACAGTATCCATGCAACCATGGATGACTTCCTCTATATTCTATCCCAAGCTGTCTTGTTCCTCTGATGTATCTCAAGACTCTTTTGGCTGCATTCCAGTGAGATTGTTTTGGATTTGCCATAAATTGTGCTAGTGAGCTTACTGCATAACAAATATCTAGTTGTGTGATTGTCAAATATATAAGAGATCCGATGAGTTGCCTGTAGTATATGTCATTGACTGTAGGCTTTTCTAAATCTTTAGTAAGTTTCAAACTTTGTTCCATGGGAGTGGCTGCAATCTTGCAATCTGCCATATGAAAGTTCTTCAGGAGACTGTCAACATACTTGAGCTGACTCATAAATGTGCTATCTGAATCTCTCCAGAACTCAATGCCAAGACAATAGTGCATAAGTCCAAGATCTTTCATGTCGAACTCTGCAGATAAGTCTTGTTTCAATTTTCTAATGAAGCTATCCTTGCTTCCTGTCACAATAAGATCATCTACATACAAAAGTGCAATAGTAATGTCTTTCCCTTGAACTTTGTAGTAGAGAGTATGATCTACATTGGACTTCATGTATCCCAAATCAGCAAAATACTTGTTAATTCTGCTGTACCAACTTCTGGGTGCTTGCTTTAAGCCATAGAGACTTTTCTTGAGATGGCAAACCTTTTTCTCCTTTCTTGGTTCAACATAACCTGTGGGTTGTTGCATGTAGACTTCCTCGTCTAGATAACCATTGAGAAATGCATCCTTGACATCGAGCTGATACACATTCCATTTACTGAGTGTCGCTAGTGATATCAAGAACCGTATGGAATCCATCTTTGCTACTGGAGCATAAGTCTCATCATAGTCCTGACCATATTGTTGTGCAAATCCTTTTGCAACTAGTCTGGCTTTGTATCTCTGAATACTGCCATCTGGATTATACTTCACTTTGTATACCCATTTGTTTGCTATGGCCTTTTTTCCTGGTGGAAGGTCACATAATTCCCAAGTATTATTCTTATACAAAGCATCCATTTCTTCATTCATAGCAGTTTGCCATTCTGGCTTGTCTACTGCATCTTCGAAGTACACTGGCTCTTCTGTAGCCATGATGGTAGTCATAAGTGTGGGGGTTAAAGGTCACTGTGCCTTAACCCCGGTTATGTACAATACTCAAACACATATATAAATGAATGAAAAAGAAGATTAGGGTGGTTTTGCACCCACCAAACTTGTGTGGCTCTCTGTCTCTCTCTCTCCTTCTTCCGTTCTTGCTTCCATTGAGAGCACTCTCAACTGGTATCAGAGCCCGGGTGATCTAGCTGAGCGTGCGTGAATGCTTGAAGCTCAGCAGCTCTATGGGAGGAAGGAGAAGCTCTGTCGGAAGCTTTGTGAGTGACTTACTTGCATACGAGTGTGCAGAGACCTTGGAGGAACCTTTGTAAAAGTCACTTTGGCTTTGCAAAGTGGTTGAGAGTCTGTTAAGTGGTTTGAAAGAAAAAGTCGTTTTTTGAGCTTCTCTTTGTTCCGTGCGACGACAGAGACTCCATATTGACTTGTAGAGGCAACTATTGCTTGCTTTTGGTATCCACTTCACTTCAGGAGCTTGGAAACACCTTCATTCTTGAATCTGGGATCATTTCATTGGATTTCTGACTCACTGTGTCAGTTCCTGCGTTTTTTGCCCGAGTGTTAAAACTCAAGTTTGGAGCATTCATTTGCAGATCTGTCAGTTCCGGTGGGCTCAAGAGGTCCTAAAACTTCTATGTTGCTCATCATTCGCACTCCGGTGGAGTTTACAAACAGCTCTGTTTCAAAAAACGTTTTTCAGTCCGTGTGTTGGACCCAGTGATTGAGACCACGGTTTCCAAAACCGTCTGTCCCATTGCGTTTCGGACGCCCAAAAACCCCTACCTATCAGTTCTTGCATGATTTGGTGGAGGATTTTCAGAGTTATAAATCTCTGTGTATTCGATTTCGTCTCTCTGTTATGCATTTTTCATACTAAGGTTTTGAAACCTTAGATTTATGCCACATGGCAGTGGATAAGTGTTGACTCCCATTTCTCACTCATCGGTTGGGATTTTGGAGTTTTGGCAGAAGAGAGATATTTGCAGATTTTCTTGCTGAATTCGATTATGCAATGGCGCCCATGTTTTGAAGCATCTCAAGTTCTATTTTCAGTAGCGGTCATTACCGTGGGACTATGATTTCTTGAGCATACCTTATGCAGATCACTCTGGTTGCAGTTTGAGCAGTGTGCGCTCATTCGTGGTATGCATTGGGTTGCAATGGATGATTTATAGGCCATTTGGAAGCATTGCAGTCCTTGTTGGATGCGCTGATAGGCCCAAATTGCCTTGTGGGATGCTATTTTTTATGGACGCTTTGCACATGGATGCTATTTTATGCTGAGGGACAGCTTTGACACATTGTTGGTGATGCACTGATAGTGCTATGCTCTCTTGGATGAGATATAATTGATGCATATGCCAGTGGACGGTGTTTATGCTTGAGTCATTTGGCACTTATTGGCATTTTCTTTTGGGCCAGATTTGCTTATATGGATGCATAGTATATGCACATGAGTCAGATGCATCTTTTGATGCTTTGAGCTTTGAGTCTTTTGTGATATTTCAGTCTATTGTGGCATACACATTTGGGTGCACCTGGTATTTGGTGTGATTCTCTCTTGAGGCACTAGCATTTGGGATTTTGCTTTATTTGCATCATGGCATCCTCTTCCATGTCTGAAAAGGAGTTTTTCAACATTAAAAAGTTTGATGGGACAAACTTTTCTTTGTGGAAAGAACAAATAAGGGATGTGCTTATTCAAAAGAAGCAGATTAAACCCTTGGCAGGGATTGAAGCTAAGCCTGTAAATATGTATGAGGATGATTGGAATGAGTTGGATGCATTAGCAAAGTCTACTATTGGACTTCATTTTGCAGAGTCAGTTTATTTCACAGTAGTAAATGAGCAGACTACTGAAGATTTGTGGAAGAAACTGTGTGCCACTTATGAGAAGGAAACTGCCTCTAATAAAGTTTACCTCATGAAGAGGTTGTTTGAGCTGCAGATGAAGGAAGGGGTCTCCATTGCTTCTCACTTGAATGAATTCAATATTATTTTCAGCCAGCTTCAGGCTCAGAAGATGAATTTTGATGCAGAGACTAAGGCAATATTTCTCTTATGTTCATTGCCATCCTCATGGGATACCTTCCGTACAGCTGTCAGTAACTCTGCACCTGGTGGAGTACTGAAATTTGATGATGTTGTGGGTAGCTTGTTGGCCGAGGAGATTAGACGGAAGTCTATGGATGGCAACAGGCAGGATGCAGCCTTAAATGTGCAAAGGGGCAGATCACAGTTCAGGGGGAAGTCCCAAGAAAGAGGGAAGTCTCGTAGCAAATCCAGGGCACGAAACATTGAGTGTTACCACTGTGGCAAGAAGGGCCATATGAAAAAGGATTGCTACAAGCTGAAAAGAGAAGCTGAAAAGAGAGCAAAAGGATAAGATAAAGAATGCAAATTGGGGTGCAAATCAAAAGGAAGAGAGTCCAAGGGAGGACAAAGGAAAAGTGAAGATCGAGGAGATCAATGCAGTCACACATGATAGTGACAATGATGTTCTCTTCATGTCTACTTTATCTACAAAGTTGCTTACCACTTCAGATGATGCATATTCCCAGGATTGGATTTTGGATTCTGGTGCTTCATTCCATGTTACTTGTTGAGAGTTCACGCTCAACATCATGTGATCATGTGTGCATAGCACCATCACGTGATCATATGTGCATAGCACTAACCTTATAGAGTGCTATAAAGGAAAGGGTTAGATCCCCTAACCCTAACCCTAAAAGGGTTTGTATATATTCTATTTTTTTAACTAATTCTAGTGTACAGTTAGTCATTTGTGGTGTGCTCTCTAGCTGTGCCCTCTCTCCTCATCTCCACTCTTCTCCTCTCCCCTCTTCATATTTTGTCATGGTATCAGAGCACCCTTGTCTTCCGCTAAGACATTGAGTTTCTTGAGAGTGTGAGAGAGATTGTGAGATTGAGAGTTCTCTTGAGTGATTGTGAGATCCTTCCCTTCACTTCCGTTGAGAGAAAATTCCGTCCATTTGGTGAGATATTTCCGTTCATCTCCTTCAAGAGTTTGTGAAAGTTTTTTGTTCTTCTGCGACAGAATTCTATTCTTGAGAGATTGAGAGATCTACGGTGAGAGAGAGTGTTCTGCTTCCTTTGTACTTGGAGTAAGAAAGGAAAGATAGGGAGTCTTATCTCTGCAAAGAACAAGTAAAGCTTTAGTGAGATCTCTCTTCGAAGAGAGAAGAGAAAGAGTTCAACGAGCCAAATCTACACGGGACTGCAACGACAACCACGGGACTGCGTTGACCTCGATCGACCTTGGCAACTAGCAGCTCCTTCTACGCCCGCGACCTACAACGGGCTCTATTCTTCACCTCCTTCTTTCCCGTCTTCTCCGACGAGGAAATCAACTTTCCGTTACTGACGACGTCGCTATCAAACTCAGGCTGCACCAAGTTCGTCTCGTGATCTTGAATGCGCTCTTCGGCGCCGTTGTGTGCAGCATCAACGAGCTCATGTGGATTGAGCTCGATTTGGGAAGGGGTTTGTGGGCTTCCGGGAGTCTGAGAGGAAGTACTGCGCCTTTTCTTCTTGCGCTTGAGCATCCGAAGAGGGGAGGCAATGCCAGAATGGTTCGCCATGAAAGCTTAAACCTTCGAAGTTCAGCCTCTCCAAGAAAGCTACTTCGCCTCCAGCAGCGACCAAGCACACGGGCCTCATCTTGTTTATTACATCCACTCTTTCGTTGAACCATTTCTTCAGATATGTTATCCTAGCGGACGATCATCGTTCTTGAGCTTTCTAGCTCACGAGAAGTGGTGGTTCCTGCCCAACGCTCCCATCCCTTCAAGGAACAACCAGTCGACGTTATCGCCTTCTTGCTCCATCCGCACCGATTTTTTGCCGCTGAGAGCTGGCTTCGCCTTCCGAACCAGCCGCGCGCCTCCATCGATCCGCTACTCCACCGAACAACCGACAGCAAAGCTCCACAGCCAAAGGCCTCCAACGCTCACGTGACGGAATCACGGACGGAATCGGCATCTTCGACGGAATCTCCGAAAGATTCTGGTGGCTCTCCTTGCAACACGTGGCAGATAGGACCTAACCAGGCTAAGGTTCTGTCAACCCCTAGTTAGGTGGTTTGATCACAATTGTGCCACGTGGCAACGTCATCTCAGCTGCCACGTCAGCTGCCACGTCATCACTACCACGTCATCAGTGCCACGTCACCTGTGCCACGTCAACTGCCACGTCATCACTGCCACATCAGCTGCCACATCATCACTGCCATGTCAGCTGCCACGTCATCACTGCCACGTCAATTGCCACGTCATCACTGCCATGTCATCACTGCCACGTCATCTACCACATCAGCACTTCCATGTCATCAGGCCACGTCATCAGTGCCACGTCACCCTGCTGACATCATCTGTGCCACCTCAGCAGTCCAGTCAGCACTGACCCTCTGCAGGCACAGTCCCTTGCCAGGCACACTGTGCACACACTGCATGTGCACACTCCTGCCACCTCAGCACAGAGCTTCACTGGCACACCTCTTGCTAAGCACAGTGCCACATCATCACTGCATGTGACTCACAGTGACACATCATCATTGAGCACCATTTGCACTCCTTTTGCCCCTCCACCTAGATCAAGTCATATCTCTTGATCCAGGAAGAATTTGAGGGTGCTCCAAAAAGGAAAGTCGCTCGTTTTTTTGTGCTCTACGCGCTCGTTACATCACGCGCACATTTCGGCGCAAGTTACACTCACATTTGAGCCTCGCCGACAAAACCACTTCCTTCACGCACATTTGCCTCTACATCGACGCATCTGACCCAACACTTAAAAAGAACAAAAGAAAAGGAATTATTTGCTGCTCTTTCATCGATCGACGGTTGGTTTAGATCTAGATCAGAGTAGACTAGATCGCCATAGAGGGGACGCTTTGAATTCCCCAAGTTGCCAATCTAAGCCATGCCCGAAATTCCCGACTAGTACCTACTCGGAGTCAGTCCATACGCTCACATCCGATTTCACATCATTACATTACCTGAAACCTTACGTTCATCAGTTCAGTGAGCAGACTTCAGAGTTCAGAGGCATTGCAGATTGATTCAGTGGGCAGATAGCACTTGATTTCACACACACATGCCACCATTGTAAAGCCTATTTGGCTATCTCACGGCATCGTGCACAACATTTTTTCAGCCTTGTAAAGCCTCTTGGCTATTCCCGGCATCATTGCCACAAGCCTTGTAACACAGGTCAGATCTTATTTACTGCAGTTCTATCTTCACCGACGGTACAGAGATTTCACTTGGCATCTTCAGTGTATTTGCAGTTGATTCATATAGAGTTTTTTCAGGACACTTTTGAGTACATTGTTTGCACCATGTCGACTAGCAACCTCAATCTGGAGGCATCTGCTAAGTTAGACAACTCCAATTACGGTACATGGAAATACCGAATGGAGACCATTCTTGTGCTTCAGGACAAATGGGAGTATGTTGATGGATCCATACCTAGACCATTGGCCGATCCAGCCACCAGTAGCTCTACTCCATCTGTTGTCACAGCACCAGCAACGGGATCTACATCAGGATCTACATCTACACAAACAGTTTCCGCATCAGTAGCAGATCCTGCCATTGCCCGAGCTCAAGCAGAATGGGATAAGAAAGACAAGTATGCCTATCACCTGAGATCAAGCAAAATGTGCAAGATGTCATGCTAGGACAGCTCAACACAGTCAAGACATCAAAAGAAGCATGGGATATGTTCGCAGCTCTCTACGAGTCCAAAAACACATCCAGGATTCTCACCCTGAGAAACCAGATCAACCAGAGTTTCCGCAATAGCAATGAAACCGGTCATGCTTATGTACTCCGCATCAAAGACTACAACAATCAACTTGCAGCAGCAGGAGAAACTATGAATCCCGTAGAAATGGTTCAAGTAATCCTGAATGGACTAGGAGAAGGATATGAGAACCTGGTCCAGAGTATTGCCATCCAACGGCAAATTCCAACACTTGAAGAACTTCAGTCAGTTCTACTTGGTGAAGAACTCAGGACTCAGGCCATTCAAGCACGTAAAGGTCATTCTAATGATCAGGCATTCACCGCTTCAGACAGAAGCAGAGGCAAAGGCAGAAACAGAGGTAGATCATATCAGAAAAGTGGTCATCATCATCAACAAAATCAAAGTCTGAATCAGCATCAGCATCAGCAGCATCCTCAGCAACATCAAAATCAGCAAAGAGGAAATCATTCCAACCGAGGAAGATTCCAAGGACGAGGGAATGCATCCACCAATGTGTCAAACATTCAATGCAACTATTGTCACAAGTTTGGACACTATGAAAGAGATTGCCGCAAGAAGCAGTATGACCAAGGCGGTCAATCCAACAGTAATCGAGGGAATTCCCGAGGAAGAGGAAATCATCGTGGTGGACATTCTAGTCACAGTCATTTTGCAAATGAACATGGAAATATGTTTCTTGCAAGTGAGGAATTGCATCAGACTGATACAATGCACCTAGACACTGATTTCAATCCCAAAGAGGATTTCAGCTATCAAGTCGACCAAGTGGAACAGGATCCTTGGTACATCGACAGTGGTGCATCATCTCATATGACAAATCATCAGGAATGGTTCACAGAAATGAAGCCATTAGAAGGTCAAAAGAATGTCATCTACACAGCAGACAATACACCGAATCCGGTTCAAGGGACAGGTGTTATCCCTATGAACAATTTCACTGGTACAAAAGGATTAGTCAAAGATGTGCTCCATGTTCCGAAGCTCAGCAAGAACCTTTTGTCAGTAGGTCAAATGACAGAACACAACTACAAAGTCATCTTCGACGGTGATGAATGCACTATCAGAGACAAATCCAAAAGAGGTCAGCTAGTAGCAAAAGGTGTCAAGGAAGGACGCTTATACAGGATGCTAGCTACAGTACCAGATAAGCATGCCATGTCAGCTCAAATGCAACAGATGCCACTATCCGCAAAATGGCACAAGAGATATGGTCATGTCAACTTCAAGTACTTGTTAGATCTCAGGAATCAAAATATGGCAATTGGGATTCCAAAGCTACAGTTTCTTGGAAAGGTTTGTGAAGCATGCTGCTTCGGCAAACAAAAGCGAACCAACTTTGTCAGAAGTACCTCTCGTGCACGAGGTATTCTTGATTTAATTCATACAGATGTATGGGGTTATGCCCAGACCCGCAGCATCAATGGTTCACTTTATTACTTGACCTTCATCGACGACTACAGCAGATATTGTTGGGTCTACTTTTTGAAAGAGAAATCTGAAGTGTTTGCCAGATTTCAAGAATTCAAAGCCATGGTAGAAAACCAAACAGGCAGAAAGATCAAGGTCATGAGATCAGACAGAGGAGGTGAATACATGTCTTCAGCCTTCATGAACTTTTGCAAAACTCATGGCATTCGAAGACAATTCACATGTGCAGATACTCCTCAGCAAAATGCAATAGCTGAAAGGAAGAATGGGACTTTAGCAGACAGTGCTAGAGCAATGCTTAGTGAAAAGCATCTTCCGAATCAGTATTGGGCAGAAGCAATAGCTACAGCTAACTACTTGCTTAATCGGCTTCCTACCGAACCGATACAAGGTATGACTCCTTATGAAGCATTCACTGGACACAAGCCACGCATTGGGCATCTCCGCATATTTGGTTGCATAGCATATGCCCACATACATGATGATCATCGCAGGAAATTGGATGCGAAGTCACGCAAATGCATCATGGTTGGCTACAGTGAAGAAAGTAAAGCATACAAATTGTATGATCCCATCAACCGCAAAGTCATTATCTCCAGAGATGTAATCTTCGATGAGGAATCAGAATGGAAAACCTCACCTACACAGGAGATCGAAGCATCGACTTCACAGTCATCTACAGAACAGGTTGATGAAGAAGAGCAAGAATTGCCAGAAACACCCCAATCAGTGTCACAGCAGCTCAGACGGTCTACTAGGGAAAGCAGACCACCAGCGAGATTGACATATGCTCAGAAAGGCAAAGCAATTCAGGTGGAAACCACCAACTATGCTCTTATGACTACCATCATGGCTACAGAAGAGCCCGTGTACTTCGAAGACGCAGTAGATAAGCCAGAATGGCAAACTGCTATGAATGAAGAAATGGATGCTTTGTATAAAAATAACACTTGGGAATTATGCGACCTTCCACCAGGAAAGAAGGCCATAGCCAACAAATGGGTATACAAAGTAAAGTACAATCCAGATGGCAGTATTCAGAGATACAAAGCCAGATTAGTTGCAAAAGGATTTGCACAACAATATGGCCAAGATTATGATGAGACTTATGCTCCAGTAGCAAAGATGGATTCCATACGGTTCTTGATATCACTAGCGACACTCAGTAAATGGAATGTGTATCAGCTCGATGTCAAGAATGCATTTCTCAATGGTTATCTAGACGAGGATGTCTACATGCAACAACCAGCCGGTTATGTTGAACCAAGAAAAGAGAACAAAGTTTGCCATCTCAAGAAAAGTCTCTACGGCTTAAAGCAAGCCCCCAGAAGTTGGTACAGCAGAATTGACAAGTATTTTGCTGATCTGGGATACCTGAAGTCCACTGCAGATCATACTCTCTACTACAAAGTTCAAGGGGAAGATATTACTATTGCACTTTTGTACGTAGATGATCTGATTGTGACAGGAAGCAAGGATAGCTTCATCAGAAAACTAAAACAAGACTTATCTGCAGAGTTCGACATGAAAGATCTTGGACTTATGCACTATTGTCTTGGAATTGAGTTCTGGAGAGATTCCGATAGCACATTCATGAGTCAACTCAAATATGTTGACAGTCTCCTGAAGAAGTTTCATATGGCAGATTGCAAGATTGCAGCCACTCCCATGGAACAGAGTTTGAAACTTACTAAAGATTCAGAAAAGCCTACAGTCAATGACAGATACTACAGGCAACTCATTGGATCTCTTATATATCTGACAATCACACGGCCAGATATTTGTTATGCAGTAAGCTCACTAGCACAGTTTATGGCAAATCCAAAACAGTCTCACTGGAATGCAGCCAAAAGAGTCTTGAGATACATCAGAGGTACAAGACAATTTGGGATAGAATACAGAGGAAGTCATCCACGGTTGCATGGATACTGTGACAGTGACTATGCTGGAGATCATGAGACCAGGAGATCGACACAGGGATATGCATTTTTCCTTGGTCAAGGTGCTATATCATGGTTGTCAAACAAACAACCAATTGTTTCTTTGTCTTCGACTAAAGCAGAATATAGAGCACTCACTACAGGTGCATGTGAGGCTATATGGCTCAGAAGACTATTGTCAGAAACAGATTACTTTGATGAGTCAAAACCAACAACAATATACTGTGATAATCAATCGGCTCAAGCATTGGCCAAAAATCCAGTATATCACTCCAGAACAAAGCACATTGATGTCAGAGAGCACTTCATCAGAGAAAGAGTGTTACTTGGTGACATCACACTGCAGCATTGTGATAGCAAAGAAAATGTTGCAGACATCTTTACCAAACCACTCGGTAAAGAGCTATTCGAGAAACACCGACTAGCTCTTGGTTTGATGCAGAGGAAGGACATTCCCATTAAAGGGGTGTGATGGAATGTAATGCTCAGTCCTTCTTCCATTCCCCAGAATCATCATCTTGAGGGAAGGCCTACTTCATGATGTTGATCTTGAGGGAAGGTGTTGAGAGTTCACGCTCAACATCATGTGATCATGTGTGCATAGCACCATCACGTGATCATATGTGCATAGCACTAACCTTATAGAGTGCTATAAAGGAAAGGGTTAGATCCCCTAACCCTAACCCTAAAAGGGTTTGTATATATTCTATTTTTTTAACTAATTCTAGTGTACAGTTAGTCATTTGTGGTGTGCTCTCTAGCTGTGCCCTCTCTCCTCATCTCCACTCTTCTCCTCTCCCCTCTTCATATTTTGTCATTACTCCCCATAGGGAATGGTTCTCCACTTATGATACTGGAAAGATAGGTTGTGTACATCTTGGAAATGACTATGCATGTGACATAGTGGGAGCAGGTGACATAAAGTTTTCTTTTGCAAATGGGTCTGCATTTGTTTTGAAACATGTGAGACATGTGCCTAAGCTGACCAAGAGTCTTATTTCAGTGGGTCAGCTAGATGATGCTGGTTTTCACACCACTTTTAGCTTTCAAAGTTGGAAAATTCAGAAGGGCTCTATGCTTTTGGCCAGGGGTGCCAAGTGTGGGACTTTGTATCCCTTACATGTATCAGGGGTATTTGATCATGTTGTTGCAATAACCGAGCAGCCAAGCACTTCTTTGTGGCATTGCAGGTTGGGGCACATGAGCCAGGATGGAATGAAACTCTTATGCCATTTGGGTTATGTACCACATTTGAGTTTCTCTGATTTTGAATTTTGTGAGCATTGTCTCTATGGGAAGCAGACTAAATCAGCCCATAAAAGAAGGGGAAAGAAAGAGTTTGAAAAGCTTGATTTGGTGCATTCAGACGTATGTGGTCCCATGCCTACATGGTCATTAGGCGGGGCTGAATACTATGTGACATTCATTGATGATGCAACTAGGAAAGTGTGGGCTTATGCTATAGCTTGGAAGAGTGATGTGTTCCAGGTATTTCAGAAATGGTTGGCCTTGGTTGAGAATCAGTCAGGTAGAACGCTTAAATGCCTACGGACTGACAATGGTGGAGAGTATCTCTCTCATGACTTTCAGCATTTCTGTGATAGACGTGGGATTAAGAGGGAGCTCACATCCCCTCGTACTTCAGAGCAAAATCCAATTGCAAAAAAGATGAATCGTACCATTCAAGAAAGGTTGCAATGCATGCTTTCCAATGCAAGTCTTTGTGGTGGTTTTTGGGCTGAGGCAATGAAGACTGCAGTGCATGTGATCAATAGATCACCTAGTAAGAGTTTGGATGGTGGTATTCCTGAAGAGGCATGGAGTGGCAAGAAGCCCTCTTACTCTCATTTGCGTATATTTGGGTGTGAGGCATATGCACATGTGCCAAAAGAGCTTCGAAAGAAGCTAGATCCTAAGTCTAGGAAATGCATCTTTCTGGGTTATGGTGAAAGTGGAGAGATGGGCTATCGTCTCTGGGATCCAGAAGCAAAGAAGATCATACGCAGCCATGATGTGGTCTTCAATGAGAAAAAGATGCATAAGGCACCCATGAGGGATGTGGAAATGAGAAAAATAACTTTCCAGGATGTGAATCCACCTACACATGTTGATAGATAGCAAGCTGTCCATGCACCAAGTGTGCAAGAAATGGTACCACCAAGTACTCCCATAGGTACAAAATCAAGGGTAGATGATGGATCATCTATTGGTGGAAATGATGAGCCAAATGTGGCTGATATGCAAGTGGGACAGCAAGCTGAAATGCCCTTGAGAAGATCATCTAGAGTGTCTAGGCCACCTGATAGGTTTGTTCCAGGGGTAGACTATGTGATGCTTACTGATTGCGGGGAGCCTTCTTGCTACAAAGAGGCTATGATGCGTGAAAATCAATGCAAGTGGGAGTATGCTATGCAATCAGAGATGAGTTCACTTATGAAGAATAAGACTTGGGACTTGGTTTCTTTGCCACATGGAAAGAAAGCATTGCCATGTAAATGGGTCTACAAAATGAAGGTCACAGGTGATGATGTGCCTAGGTACAAGGCCCGTTTGGTTGCTAAAGGGTTCAAGCAAAAGAAAGGTGTGGACTTTGATGAGATATTCTCTCCGGTTGTGAAGATGACCACACTTAGATGCATGCTTGGACTAGTGGCAGTAGAGGATATGGAGCTTATGCAAATGGATGTCAAGACAGCTTTCTTGCATGGGGATTTGCATGAGGAAATTTACATGGTGCAGCCGGAAGGCTTTGAAGAAAAGGGCAAAGAGCATTTAGTTTGCAAGCTGAAAAAGAGTCTCTATGGTCTTAAGCAAGTGCCTAGAGAATGGTATCAGAAGTTTGATGCTTTCATTCGGTCCCAGGGTTTTAGAAGGAGTGAAATTGATCACTGTCTCTACACTAAAAGGGCTAAGGATACTAGCCTGATAATCCTGGCACTATATGTGGATGATATGCTATTGGCTTGCAAGAATACTTATGAGCTAGATGCATTAAAGGCCAAGTTGCATGAGGCCTTTGATATGAAGGATTTGGGATTTGCAGGTCATATTCTTGGTATGCGAATCACGCGTGATCGGAGTAGGAAACTCCTTTGGCTTTCACAAAAAGAGTATGTTACAAAAGTATTGCAGTGTTTCAATATGGAGGGGGGGAAGGCAGTGAGTACTCCATTGCCTCCATATGTGAAACTGAGTCATACAGATAGTCCCAAATCAGATGAGGAGAGGGCCATGATGGCCAAGGTTCCTTATGCATCAGCAGTTGGGAGTCTTATGTATGCTATGATAGCTACTAGACCAGACATTGCATTTGCAGTGGGAGTTGTTAGCCGGTATATGGCTAATCCAGGAAAGAGGCATTGGGAGGCAGTTAAGTGCATCATGAGGTACATGAAGGGTACCAAGGAGATGTGCATTTGCTTTGGTAAAGGAGACATGTGTGTACTTGGGTACATAGATTCAGACTATGCAGGGCATGTGGATAGTGGGAGATCCACTTCTGGTTATGTGTTCACCTTTGCAGGTGGTGCAGTGTCGTGGATGTCTCGCGCACAGAAGTGCGTTGCTTTGTCTACCATAGAGGTTGAGTATGTTGCAGCCACAGAGGGTTGCAAGGAGGCTATATGGATTGATCGGCTAGTGGGAGATTTGGGGATTCATACAGGTGTACCGACATTGCATAGTGATTCCATGAGTGCTATTCAGCTAGCACGGAATCCGGTCTTTCATGCAAAGACCAAACACATTGAGGTCAGGTACCATTTCATCAGGGAGGTACTTGAGGACAAGCGCATAGAGCTTGTCAAGGTTCATACAGATGATAACCCTGCAGATATGCTGACGAAGAGTCTACCTAGTCAGCGGTTTGAGTATTGTCGTGTATTGATGGGCATTGGATAGTATGCTCACTAGTTATTCTCCCTTAAAGGCACATTGTCCTTTAAGTGGGAGGTTGTGGGGGTTAAAGGTCAGTGTGCCTTAACCCCGGTTATGTACAATACTCAAACACATATATAAATGAATGAAAAAGAAGATTAGGGTGGTTCTGCACCCACCAAACTTGTGTGGCTCTCTGTCTCTCTCTCTCCTTCTTCCGTTCTTGCTTCCGTTGAGAGCACTCTCAATAAGAGCATAGTTGGTGGTTTCCACCTGAATTGCTTTGCCTTTCTGAGCATATGTCAATCTGGTTGGAGGTCTGCTTTCCCTAGTAGACCGTCTGAGCTACTGTGGCTCTGCTTGGGGTGTTGGTAGCAATTCTTGCTCTTCTTCATCAACCTGTTCTGTAGATGACTGTGAAGTCGATGCTTCTATCTCCTGTGTAGGTGAGTTTTCCATTATGATTCCTCATTAAAGGTTACATCTCTGGAGATAATGACTTTGCGGTTGATGGGATCATACAATTTGTATGCTTTGCTTTCTTCACCGTGGCCAACCATGATGGATTTGCGTGACTTCGCATCCAATTTCCTGCGATGATCATCATGTATGTGGGCATATGCTATGCAACCAAATATGCGGAGATGCCCAATGCGTGGCTTGTGTCCAGTGAATGCTTCATATGGAGTCATACCTTGTATCGGTTCGGTAGGAAGCCGATTAAGCAAATAGTTAGTTGTAGCTATTGCTTTTGCCCAATACTGATTCGGAAGATGCTTTTCACTAAGCATTGCTCTAGCACTATTTGCTAAAGTCCCATTCTTCCTTTCAGCTCTTGCAATTTGTTGAGGAGTATCTACACATGTGAATTGTCTTCGAATGCCGTGACTTCTGCAAAAGTTCATGAATGCTAAAGACATGTATTCATCTCCTCTGTCTGATCTCATGACCTTGATCTTTTTGCCTGTTTGGTTTTCTACCATGGCTTTGAATTCTTGAAATTTGGAAAACACTTCAGATTTCTCTTTCAGAAAGTAGACCCAACAATATCTGCTGTAGTCGTCGATGAAGGTCAAGTAGTAAAGTGAACCATTGATGCTGCGGGTCTAGGCATAACCCCATACATCTGTATGAATCAAATCAAGAATACCTCGTGCACGAGAGGTACTTCTGACAAAGTTGGTTTGCTTTTGTTTGCGAAGTAACATGCTTCACAAACCTTTCCAAGAAACTATAGCTTCGGAATCTCAATTGCCATATTCTGATTCTTGAGATCTAACAAGTACTTGAAGTTGACATGACCATATCTCTTGTGCCATTTTGTAGATAGTGGCATTTGTTGCATTTGAGCTGGCATGGCATGCTTATCTGGTACTGTAGCTAGCATTCTATATAAGCGTCCTTCCTTGACACCTTTTGCTACTAGCTGACATCTTTTGGATTTGTCTCTAATAGTGCATTCATTACCGTCAAAGATGACTTTATAGTTGTGTTCCGTCATTTGACCTACTGACAAAAGGTTCTTGCTGAGCTTCGAAACACAGAGCACATCTTTGACTAATCCTTTTGTACCAGTGAAATTGTTCATAGGGATAACACCTGTCCCTTGAATTGGATTCGGTGTATTTTCTGCTGTGTAGATGACATTTTTCTGTCCTTCTAATGGTTTCATCTCTGTGAACCATTCTTGATGATTTGTCATATGAGATGATGCACCACTGTCTGTGTACCAAGGATCCTGTTCCACTTGGTCGACTTGATAGTTGAAATCCTCTTTGGGATTGAAATCAGTGTCTAGGTGCATTGTATCAGTCTGATGCAATTTCTCACTTGCAAAAAACATATTTCCATGTTCATTTGCAAAATGACTGTGACTAGAATTTCCACCACGATAATTTCCTCTTCCTCGGGAATTCCTTTAATTACTGCTGGATTGACAGCCTTGGTCATACTGCTTCTTGCGGCAATCTCTTTCATAGTGTCCAAACTTGTGATAGTAGTTGCATTGAATGTTTGACACATTGGTGGATGCATTCCCTCGTCCTTGGAATCTTTCTCGATTGGAATGATTTCCTCTTTGTTGATTCTAATTTTGCTGAGGATGATGCTGATGCTGATGCTGATTCTGACTTTGATTTTGTTGCTGATGATGACCACTTTTCTGATATGATCTACATCTGTTTCTGCCTTTGCCTCTGCTTTTGTTTGAAGTTGTGAATGCCTGATCATTAAAATGACCTTTACGTGCTTGAATTGCCTGAGTCCCGAGTTCTTCACCAAGTAGAACTGATTGAAGTTCTTCCAGTGTCAGAATTTGCCGTTGGATGCCAATACTTTGGACTAGATTCTCATATCCCTCTCCTAGTCCATTCAGAATGACTTGAACCATTTCTGCGGGGTTCATAGTCTCTCTTGCTACTGCAAGCTGATTGTTGTAGTCTTTAATGCGGAGTACATAAGCATGACCGGTTTCACTGCTGTTGCGGAAACTCTGGTTGATCTAGTTTCTCAGGGTGAGAATCCTGGATGTGTTCTTGGACTCGTAGAGAGCTGCGAACATATCCCATGCTTCTTTTGATGTCTTGACTGTGTTGAGTTGTCCTAGCATGACATCTTGCACATTCTGCTTGATCAGGTGATAGGCATATTTGTCTTTCTTTTCCCATTCTGCTTGAGCTTGGGCAATGGCACGATCTGCTACTGGTGCAGAAACTGTTTGTGTAGATGTAGATCCCAATGTAGATCCCGTTGCTGGTGCTGTGACAATAGATGGACTAGAGCTACTAGTGAAGGTCCACATACCTTAGGGTGGGCACCTTCCCTTATAGGTATCATGTGGACTGCCACGTCTGGTGAAATTCCTTTCATCTCTTTGTATGAACGTGTTAGGCAGTCATGGTATTCCATTAGGAGTGCAAGCTATTTCCCAGTTTTTCTTCCTCCCCTTCAAGGGAGAGGTTTATTGTGTGAGTTTTTGCCGGTCCCTCATAGATTGGAGTTTCTCCAATGCTATCGGTTTCTTGAACTTCAGATTCTCTTAGTGGTCTTGGCATTGCTATGGGGACACTACCACTTGTGTAATTCTTGAAGTACTCTGGCACTTCTCGAAGATCAGCCTCTGATGGTGTTGAACTAGCTTGACATGTGCCATGTGTAGTGGATGGCATAGTTTCATTAACCAATTTGTTAGGATGTTTTTGACTTTCTTTTTCTGAAGTCTCTTGATCGAGATTCATCCACACATGTGGTTTATACTTATGAAACTTTTACGTTGGGAACTATGGGGTAACTTTTCCACTGGTAAGGTGTTCCCAAAGTAAGGGTTCATTTGTTGCACATACTCCTTCTAGTCCCTCAAGGGACCATTCAAGAGGTGGTGGTTCTGATTTTGAGGGAGCTGATTTGTGAGATATAATTCGATGATCCTTGTTTGGACTCATTCGAAGTCATTGAAGTGTTCGGCCTTGGCTTTTGTGCGATTTCCTCCTTCAGCTTTCTTGCGAGATCTTTTGCTGCTATTCAACTTTGGAGGCTCAATTTTTGGGAGCTCGACTACCATTAGGGCATGCAGAATGGCTGTGTCATTATCAAAGATTCGATCATCAATTTCAGCATTCTTAGCCTCAGTTTCAAGGTCTCAAGGAAAATTGGAGTCATCATTGGTATGGGTACCTTCTTTAGGTTCATTATCCTACTCGAGGTCAGCCATAAAGAATGGCACCTCTAGATCAATTGGTTCTTTATGTGTGAGTGGAGGATCTACCTGTAGCACCTTAGCATCTATATGAGAAAATGGGGTCTAATGAATGGCAGTTGTTGATGGTTGCCAATGTTTGTATCCAGTTATTTACATTGCTTTGGGAATTGCCCGCTATGGCATGTTGTTGTAGGGGAGCTGATTTGCTTGAGATCGTCATTGAAGATGTGTCATCCAACGCTCTAGGCACAATTGGTTTTATAGATCCTGTCCCCACATTCACCCTGACTGCAGTGTCATGATTTTGGATTGTCAGTCTCCGTTTCCCAGTCATGGAGGACTAATGCTTCCCGTAACCAAGGACATCCAAGTAAGATTTGATAGGATTTTTTGGGGAGGTCCAAGATTGTGAATTAAAGAGAAAAGCAAAATTTTGTAACCTTTGTGGACACACCATTCAATATTCCCAAGGGTTTAACCCATGAATCATCGACTAGGCATATGTTGAAATTAGCCTTTTGCATTGGTGCAAGACCCCATTCATTGTAGAGCTCCTTTGATAGGACATTTACACCTGCTCCACCATCCACTATGGCTTGGACTTCATTATATGCCTTGTGGATCAAAGGCACATTAATGTTGCATATGTCATCTCTCTCACCCATCCGCAGAGGGATATCTTCGATGTTGTCCATAGGTGGAGGGGGATTTGCGAGTTTAATCTAGCCTTTGAAACTCTCCCAGAGATTGGGACAATTCCGTAGGAGGATTCCAATGGGAATTGACACAGGGCAACTCAGGATGCTAAAGAGTGCAGCTCCTTCAAGTTGATGTGAAAGTACATTATGTTGTGGAGTTTGTTGTTGGAACAGAGGCTTGAGTATAGTACCAGTACTTTGTGGGGCCAAGTCATGGATTGTGTCTTGAGCTTGTTTCTTAGCCTCAAATTGAGCTTGTTTCTCAGTCTCAAATTAAGCTTGTTCCTTTTGTACCCATTGTTGAAGTGTCTGAAACGAGCCTTCTCCACTTTTGCATTTGGGTATGGAGCTTCTTTTATTTGAGGCTTGGGCGCTGATGTGGATGAGCTTGGTTGCTCATTGCTTGGCGGAGGTGGAGGCACTTGTGCTTTCTTTTTAAGAAGTCGCTTTGGTTAGATTGGAATGTTAGGGTCCTTGGTGGCCTCTTTCTGCTGGCATGTAATTACATTCACAGGTTGTGATATTATGCTTGCCGGCCCTAGACTTTGATGGTCCACCCTAATTATGCTGATTGGGACATCAGGCTTAACCTCTGTTTGTTGTGGGACCTTATTTTTCATGGGACAATCCATACAGGCATGTCTGATGCCACAATCTCTACAGAGTGGTAGGAAAGTAGCGGGGCCACCACAATGAGGGCACTCTACAATCCAATGATTTTCTCCACACTTGTAGCACTTGATTGGTGCTTGATATGTATTGGGTTGAACTTGATTTGCGTAGACTGGTATTAGACCCTCTGCACCTTCTACATAGTACACTGGGTACTTTGCTTCATACTCACTTGCAGTTGTTGTATTGGAATCTCCTGAGGAGCTGGATTTGCCACTGTTGGATATGGTCATGGATTCAGATTCTTGAGTAATTGTGGGACTTGTGTCTGAATAGAAATAAGATTTAGCCTTGGAGCTCGGGGTGCTTATGCAAGTGTCGGTTGCCTATACACTGGCATGGGTGCCAGTTGGTATTATAGGTTGAGGCGGGTTGTTGCGCATGTTGAGATTGTTTTCATCATGGCCACCGATGACGGATATGGCACCACAATCTTGGCAGGGGATTTTCTTGTGCAGTGATCCTGGCTCTTAGGACCGGGCATACATTTGTTGTGTGATTGGCCATGTAGTGTGGGCACCAGACATTTTCTCGTCACGCATAAGTCTGAGGTGGCGGCTGCCATGGCGTGCATCATGTCTCCTTTCAGCTTCATGGTGGTCATGGCCTCTAGGTGATCCTCATTTGACGTTTTGGCAGTGGACCTAGATTTGCTTTTTTCAGAGCACTTATCCGTGCACTGGATCTTCCATCATCACTGCTTGTGTCAGAGTCAGTCATGCCATCCTCGATGTCAATGGTTGCCACATGAGCAACACTGAACCTTTCATAGGATGACTATTAGATACAGGGACAAGGTCATGATGATGTGAAAATAATTCATGATTTAGAAAAAGCTTTATCAAATTACCAAAATTTTTAGGGAAATAATTCATGCTTTCACAAAAAATTTGTATAAACTCATTCATGGATTCTGGAGATTGGCACCAGTGCCATTCTTCCCCACTACAAGGACATCTTTGTTGGTCTTATGAAATTCTTTGGTTTTAATTTGTTCATAGTTAATTATTCATAATCATAATGACAGGGGATGGCTATTTAAAGTGGGGACAAGCTCATGATGATGGTGTGGAATGAAGTGGTTGGAATTGGTGCAGTGTGCGCAATAGATCCGGAGGCGTAATGTAGTGGTGTGAAGATTGGGGCAATAAATTTATCGGGTGATAGTAGAGAAGTTTATCAAAGTGAAATGCTCTTACCATTTCCCACTATGAATGCAGTGCTTATTCATGAGGTACTTTGGAGTGTCAATTGGCCTAAGGGCTCTCTAAAACATGTTGGTGATTCTTTAAATGATTCGGTAACTCAAGAAGCCACACCAAGTGATCTTGAGCAAACTTATGTTGAGGAAATTTCAGTTTCTTCATTGGAAACTGACCATTTCATTTGTGAATCTTGGAAAGAGAAAAAGGTTGTCTTGTGGGATGAGAGCAAAACAAAGATCGTGGGTGGATGTGCACACTTTTTGAGCAAAAACCTACGAGCAGAAAAGTCCGAGCGATAATTTTTGACACCAACCATGCTTGTATATTTCTCAAAGGAATATACAATTCTCTCTTAATTTCTCATTTATGGAACCATATACTTACTTATTTTTCATTATAACCCTCATTTTAGAGAACGTCATCTATATATGAACAAATAGTGAACACTTTAGAAACTCCTATAAAGACCTCCCTACCATACTCTCTTTTGAGGATTATGGTAATTAAATCAATTTAAAAGAGTTTCCCTAATCTTTAGCAATCCCATATTTGAAGCTCTCATATAACAATGTATACCATATTCCTTGGATGAGTAGGAAAAAGATATTGGAAACCTCATACTTGAGGCCATTATTATCGATCATAAATTAATCTCTTATATATTATCAAATATGGGAAGGCAAGGAACGAATTTTCAAAATATTCCCAATTCTCCAATCCTAAGTACTTTTAAGGAAATGTGGTCTCTATTGAACTCCTTCCTACCATAATATGAATTAGGGAGAAGTTATAACTCTCATATACATCTTGAAATTTTTACTTTTTATATTTTATAACTATCAAAAGTATAATTTTAAGCCTACCATTGCATAGATCATGAAATTTTGGACATTTTTGCTTTTTACAGCTCCTCAATCTGAGATAAGGAGCAAAAGTTATGACCCTTTCTGTGTAGGCTCTCCAAGGGTATTCCGCCGGTGGAATAGGGTTGGGGGGCAAGCTCTTCAAACCATATTCCTCTGGAAAAATACACTTAGAGGGTCTATTAAAAAAGTATTATATTATTTTCTTAGGTCATCCTGAGGAACTATAAAGAGGATATTTGCTCAAAATTGCATGATCCAACCAATGGTGAAAGGAAAAGAAAGGATTTTTGAAAGTGATAAAATAAGTCACCACTTGGACATTATATATGTATATTATATAAAGGTATATTTATATTTATATCTATTTATTAGTATTTCATATTTACTTACATATTCCTTGAAATAATTTGTATTTTTTTGCTCCCCAAAAATGACTTGAGCCTATATATTTTGACCCCTCCTACCTTTTGTCCGCTCGTCACTCGGGGGTTTTTGCACGGAAAATGAAAACCCCCGATCATGGGGGAAGGTGTGATCTTGTGTGTTTTCCTAGGTGACTCTATAAATTTTGACCTATTTGGGTAATGATTGCATTGGTGTGGGTATTGAAAAGAAAGAACAAATTATAGGAAGTGACTTAGGGTCTTCTATGCAAGATGTCAGCTCTCTCAGCCTAGTTACGTGGCCCATCATTTAGATTACCTTATTTGAAGGAAGCCCATTGCAACAATATGTGCCCATGGACCATGTTGCTAGCATAGATGAGGTGGTCAATGATCAAATGTTGAAAAGGGATGATCCAACTCCAAAGAAAAGAAGGTACAGCTTCATTAATATGGTGCCTAAACAAACAGAGCCTCCAAGACACCAATGTACAAAATGTCATTAGATTCGGTGTAGCACGTTTCTTCCATCGATTGTTATGGGAGTAGGTGTTGCCAACATGCTGGGTGAGACCTCTTAATGACTATAAGGAAGAACTATTGGGGCAACTCCCTAGAGTGTCGTACAAAATTTATATATGATTTGTTTTCAATGGCTCGGCATAATGACTACACTAGGAGGATATGCTACAACTTCAACGTAAATGATTGGGATGTGTGTTGCAGAGCATGGTACGAGATGCATGGAATTCCAAGGACATCTTTTTATCGATACAAGGAGCAATTCGAGAGTGGTGTGCAACAATACGTGCATGGGAATTTAGGGATTGTGAGGAGGAGTAGGGTAGAAAGGGGTTCAGTGATGCAGATGCCTATGTTGACTATTGGAACAAGTATTGGGAAGAGAATAGATTGGATCAACAAGTATGGGAGTGTATTGATGTGGTCATCTAGTCATGAACATAGAAAGCCATAAATAGACCCAAGAGGATTAAGATTCCACAGAGTGTATGTATCAAAGCATAGGAGAGATTGGAGAGAGATTGCTTGGTATCAGAGCATAGAAAATGGTGTCGATTTTCTCCTTCTTGATCTCCCAAACTTCCATTGTAATATGTGTTCTCATGTGATGTTTCTCAATTGTTGTTATCTTGTCAATGGATATTTGCAAATTGTTAATATGTCAATTTTCAAAAGCCGTCTTTCACCAACAGTTACTTTTTTTCTAGTGGTTCACTATGCACGGTGTTTGTTAACACCACAAACTGGTGTTTATTAACACCTCAAGTAAAATATACATGTTGTCCCCAACCGGTGTTCATTACCACCAAATACATGATTTTCAAACTTTGCCACAAATGCTTTGTTCCGATTGTTATAACCAATGAAATGTTTCACAACCAACGAAGTTTTTCATAATCATTGGAATTTCCAAATATCAGCATATTGAACATTGGTAGAATTCCCACAATCAATGAAACTTTTCCCAAATTTAATGAAACCTTTCCCAATAATGCAACTTTTGTCCCACTTTATCTAATACGGTGTTTATATATGCCTATGTTTATGATTATGCCTATACATGCCTATGTATGCTTATGTATGCCTATATATATACTTTATTCTTATGGTTATGCTATGCCTATATATAGGCATACTTATGTATGCGTATATATATTCTTTATTCTTATGGTTATGCTATGTCTTTATGGTCATGCTTTATGTTATGCTATGCTATGTCTCTATGCTATGTCTTTATGCTATGTCTCTATGCTATACTATGTCTTTATGGTTATGCTATACTATGTCTTTATGGTCATGCTTGTGCTATGACTTTATGCTATATATTTTGGTCTTATGGTCTTGTTTAATGCTATGTCTTTTAGTCCTATGGTCTTATTCTCATGCTCTTATGATCTTATAACCATGCTCTTATGGTCTTATGGCTATTATCTTATGCTCTCTTATGGTCCTATGCTTTTATAGCTATACCTCATGTATAGGCTAGTCTTAAGGTTATACCTTATGCTTAGGCTTATGTTATGTATTTTTATATGTTGTACTTTATGCGATGTCTTTTTATATGTTATACCTTATGCTTATGTATGCCTATGTATTTTTATAAGTTACATGTTATACCTTATGCTTTTGGCCCTATGGTCTTATGCTCATGCTCTTATAATGGTCTTATAATCATGCTCTTATGGTATTATGATTATTCTCTCATTCTCTCTTATGGTCCTATGCTCTTATAGTTATACCTCATGCTTAGGTTGGTCTTAAGGTTATACCTTATGCTTAGGCTTATGTTATGTCTTTTTATGTGTTGTACCTTATGCTATGTCTTTTATATGTTATAGCTTATGCTTATGGTTATGCCCAAATCATTAGAGCTAGTTAAAACTTTTCTTCTTTAACTCAATACATGAAATTGATATGCTATTATTGAACACTTTAGAAACTCCTATAAATACCTCCCTACCATACTCTTTTTTGAGGATTTTGTTAATTCAATCAATTTAAAAGAGTTTCCCTAATCTTTAGCAATGCCATATTTGAAGCTCTCATGTAATAATGTATACCATATTCCTTGGATGAGTAGGAAAAAGATATTGGAAACCTCATACTTGAAGCCATTATAATCAATCATAAATTAATCTCTAATGCATTATCAAATATGGGAAGGCAAGGTAGGGATTTTAAAAATATTCCCAATTCTTTAAACCTAAGTACTTTTAAGGAAATTTGGTCTTTATTGAACTCCTTCCTACCATAATATGAATTAGGGAGAAGTTGTAACTCTCATATACATCTTGAAATTTTTAATTTTTCTCTTTTATAAATATCAAAACTATAGTTTCAAGCCTACCATTGCATAGATCATGAAATTTTGAACATTTTTCCTTTTTACAGCTCCTCAATCTGAGCTAAGGAGCAAAAGTTATGACCCCTTCTGCGTAGGCTCTCCAAGGGTATTTCGCCGGTGGAATAGGGTTGGGACAAGCTCTTTAAACCATATTCCTCTGGCAAAATACACTTAGAGGGTCTATTAAAAAGGTACTATTTATTTTTCCTAGGTCATCCTCAGGAACTGTAAAGAGGATATTTGCTCAAAATGTTATGATCCAAGCAATGGTGAAAGCAAAAGAAAGGAATAAAATAAGTCACCACTTGGACATTATATATGTATATTATATAAAGGTATATTTATATCTATATCTATATCTATTTATCAATGTTTCATATTTACTTACATATTCCTTGAAATAATTTGGAATTTTTTGCTCCCCAAAAATGACTTGAGCCTATATATTTTGACCCCTCCCACCTTTTGTCTGCTCGTCACTCACGGGTTTTTGCTTGGAAAATGGAAACCCCAAGAATACTTCATGTGGATTAGAAGCCTTAACAAAGAGCAAAGGGACAAATTTGATAACATCTTACAACTTATCTTTTTCTTCTTCTTGATCAAGGATTTCTTAGGTTCTACAATCAAAACACAATTTCTAATGACATAAATTTGCCAAAGGCACTATTGCTTGTGTACTACACTGGGAAGGTGGCCCATCACATTGACGGTATAATTATCCACTCCGCCTTGCACATACTAGTGCATAGCAAGGATTTGACATCTCTCTCTAGAGAAAGACTAGACATACTATCCAACCTCTGCAAACAAGTGAAACTTCTCATGTTTGATGAAATATCCCTTGTAGGCAGACACATTATGAACTTTGCAGATCTTCGATGCGCTCCATGAAACACAATTTCAAAGATTATTGCGAGCTCTCTCTCTCTCTTTCTCTCTCTCTCTCTCGAATGTATTCTAAGATAATGTCCTAGTCCTTAAAACATATATTTATTTAAACCATCACAAAGGTTGGTTATGAGACAAGAAGAGACTAGGGTGAGAGTAAGTTTAAGTGAGAGTACCTTTAAGTGAGACTATGCATTATATGACTAACTCACGTAAACATTCTGCCAAGGGGATCACAAACCGTGCCAACATGCCGGATTGCTCCTAAGGCTAGAAATATAGAAGCGTAATGATATAGAAACATATATATAGAAAGAGAGCATAATGGAATAGAAATATAAACATAGGCATAATAACATAGAAACATAGGCATAGAGACATAGAAATGCAGGATCATAATGGCATAGAAGCATAAACATAGGCAATAACTTATAGAAGCATATAGAAACATATAAGCATAAACATATGCATTAACATAGAAATATAGAAGCGTAATGATGTAGAAGCACATTATAGAAATATAGAAGCATAGACATAGCATTCACATAGGCTTGAAATGCATAGGCTTAAACATAAGCATAATGCCATAGAATAATAAACTAAACTCTTAAATTTACGCTTTAGAAACATTTTAGAACATTCACTACATGATTTGAAAACACTTAGAAACATGCATTTATGTGTATTTTGCATGGAACGGGTTGCATAATCATGAACATTGGCATATATAAGCATAATATATAAACACAACACAGCATAATATATAAGCATATCATAGCATAAAGACATAGGATAGCATAGAAAAATAGCATAGCATAACATAGAGATATAGCATATCATAACATAAAGCATGACCATAAAGATGATAACCATAAACACATAGCATAACCATAAGAATAAAGTATATACATAGGAATATATAGGCATGTACAAGTATATATAGGCATACATATCATAATATAACCCATAAAGAGTACATAGCATAGCATCGAGACATAGCATGGAGAGATAGCATAGAGACATAGCATGGAGACACAACATGGAGACGTAGCATAGAGACATAGCATGGAGAAAAAGCATAGAGACATAGCATAGAGACATAGCATAGAGAAATAGCATAGCATAGAATAACATAAAGCATGACCATAAAGACAATAACCATAAAGACATAGCATAACCATAAGAGTAAAGTATATATATAGGCTTGCATAAGCATACATAGGCATACGTAGGCATTAATAGGCATACATAGCATAGCATAACCATAAAGACATAGCATAGCATAGCATACAAACAAAGCATAAAGGCATAGCATAGAGACATAGCATAGAGAAATAGCATAAAGACATAGCATAGGATACAAACATATCATAAAGTCATAGCATAGAGACATAGCCTAACCATAAATTCATAGCATAGCATAGAGACATAGCATAAAGACATAGCATAGAGACATACATAGCATAACCATAAAGAAATAGCATAGAGACATAGCATAGCATAGCAAAACGACATAGCATTAAAAAAAGACCATAAGACCAAAGTATGGAGCATAAAGTCATAGCTAAGCATGACCATAAAGACATGGCATAGAGATATAACATAAACACATAAAATAGCATAGAGACGTAGCATAGCATAACCATAAAGACATAGCATAAAGAAATAGCATAAAGGCATATCATAGCATAACATAGAGACATAGCATTGCATAACATAAAGCATGACCATAAAGATAGTAACCATAAGGACATAGCATAACCATAAGAATAAAGTATATAAATAGGCATACATAAGCATATATGGTATCATAGCATATAAATTAATGAACATGTTATAATATAGCATAGCATACATGAGGGTTATAATGAAAAATAAGTAAGTATATGGTTCCATAAATGAGAAATTAAGAAAGAATTGTATATTCCTTTGAGAAATATACAAGCATGGTTGGAGTAAAAAATTATCGCTCGGACTTTTCTTCTTGTAGGTTTTTGCTCGGAAACTGTGCACATCCTTCTTGCTTCATTAGGAAAAAGTATGATTTTCTTTGTAGATATGATGTAATTGTCGATACGTGTAGTTTTAAGAACTGGCATGTCCAATCCAATATCATATATGCCATCATGATTGTTTGAGATTTCATTGTTTGATCTTTCATCAAAGACATGCTCCCTGTCGAGGGCATCAGTGCATGTTAATTTCTCCAAAAGTTTATCGTAGTTGAAGTTGAACTTGTTGTTGTTCAATAGTATAATATGTTCGTTCACTTCATAAGCTGCTTGCCATGAACTAAATGTGTGAAGAAATTGAGCTTATCACCTTTGAATGGGCAATGGAGAAGAATTTTCTCTCTATGGTAGTTATTTGGATCTTTAACTTTATTGCATTTGACAAATCTTATGATTTTTGCATTGCATCTTGCTTTAGATGATGTGTTCAAATGGTTGTATTTGGAAGCAGATGATGCAAGGAAAACCTCTTTCAACATATCTTGTCGCTTCATGTACTTTTCAATGATTGACATGCAAGCTATGTTCTTTGAGTTCGAATCTAGATTTTGAAGTTGTTGTTTTCTTTTTAATATTAAAGCTCTATTGTTAGGCTCATTTATGTTAATAAGTTAAAATTCATGCAAGGGCATGCATAAGTGTACATAGGCATCACAACAACACAATGCATCCATAGATGCATGTATAGACATGTTTACTAAATTAAAAAAAAAGTGACGGGCGCATCTATTTGCATGTCTATTAGGTGTCTATAGACCTGCATCTATAAGCACATCTATATAACATAGAGACGTGACCATAGACAGGCTATTAGATGCGCTAATAGGCACTCTATAGAAATTAAAAAAAATAGAAAGATGCACTAATAGATGTGCTTATAGACACTTTGCGGAATTTTAAAAAAAAAACAAAAATGTTATGTGGTTGAATAGAATGCTGTGTGGTTGCAGGAATCCCATTTCTACAATGTGCAATGCAATTCTTACAATCAACCGCATTTTAATTTGCATGATTCCATGCACGTCTATAGCAGATGATTACAATTCCAAATAAAACTTACAAGTCCAAATTTCAAAACGTTTACATCACAAAGCATTCATTGATAAAAAATCGCACAAGGAAATTGAATGCCAAAGAAAAAAGAGGAGTGTAGATTAATTCATAGCCCAAAAAGTGCTTGTATATACATATAGCATAAAGCCAAGCCATCTATGGCTTCAATTACAAAAAAAAAGGAGTGTTATATATACATATAGCATGAAGACAAGCCAATGGCTTGAAGTACAAAAATAATAGCTAGCACTACTTCTATGACTAATCGAAGGCATCCTCTTCCTCGTTCACTTCTTCATTGCCTTTTTCCCCCAAGAGCCTGTAAATGATTGTATCAATGTATGAAAAATCAAATCTTTATTTACAACATTGACATTTTTTAAGTAATACTAAATACCTGCAAGGGCACTCCAGTAGCCCGAATGTACTGCTCCTCAGTAATCAACCCCTCATCATAGAAGTGCCTCCAAGTATGTCACCTACGATGTCCATGATGGTAGGCCATATCGACAGGAGTAGGGTATTTGCCCATGATATCAAGCTGCAAAATGACACAATTTGTAGAGGGGTTAGTACAAAGGAACAACCTCCTAATAAACCACATAAACACAATATAATTTGAGATCGATACTAAAAAATTGGGCCTCCCAGGATGCAATAACCCCTGCTCCAAATTGCACATTTCCATATCACTCCATCTGGATCCGCGTCGTGCCTCCACGTGGGGCAGGCTGGGTCCGCTTTCGCTCCCTTCATCACTTTCTTCCACTTGCGCTTATGAGCAGTGTGGGGCTGGCCCCTTAGTGGTTGACATCCCTCTCTTCTGGCAATATTGACTAGTGCCTTCCTCTTAAGCAAAGATCTCTTATTGGCAAGGATAATGGTAATCTTTGACTTTGCCCATTTGTCAGTGAACTCAACACTGAATGGATTGGGATACTTGGAGTGTATAGCATTAATGCTATCATTAACCAAACTTTTTTTCTACTCTTTCAATTGAATAAAGAAATCTTTAAAGTTGTTATGAGCTACAAAGCACATCAAGGCCATGATGGCCTTCCCTCGTACATCCATCAAGATGTCGCCCATCTCAGTGATATCATAGACGATCGTACCATCACCCTCTAGCACGTCTGCATTTGAATCCTACCCAGCCTAGTGCTACCCCCAAAGCACTGTGCCATGCATCTTGTTGCAGAGCTCTCCCTGCTACTATGTGTGCTGCCATGTTGTGACAAGCTTGTTGAAAAAGTGAAAGGAAAGCATGAAGCTGAACACGAAATGAGAATGCTTGCTTGCTTATGGAATGAAGAAAGGTGAGGTCCATATGTAGGCACCTCTACATGAGCCACCAAGCTCCACAATCATCTCCTCAATCATCTCCTCAATCAGCTCCTAGAATCTCTCAATCATACTATGTGGCATCTACCACCACCTAATAGTGCTTATGGGCACCTAACTATGCCTCTAGCACACACACATAGAACCCAAGGTGTGCCTGGGGCATACACCTTGAGATATCCCATCAAACCCCCTCTCAAGGGAATGCCTCAAGCTATGTCAAGGATACATCTAGTCTCATAGTTTCTCATGCCATCTCATGGTGGTCAAGGATAAATCTATGGCTAGGATCTCATGCTAGCAAGGGTTCCCAAGGGTGTGAAGTAAACAAAGGGATACATAAGACCTTCAAATGGTTATCTCCCCTGCATGTACATGCACACAATGTCTGCAAGAGGTACCATGGAGCAAAACACATACACATGACCTACATCATATGGTGACCAAAGGTGTTTACAAAGAACACAATAGTTTATTCCATTCATTTTGGAGGACTATCCAGGCAGAGTACCTTGACTCAACAAAAAAGAGAGATCTGGAGCATATATGGAGATGATTCAAAAAGCATAATCTTCATAGGAGGCCTCATCTTGTGAAAGCACATCAACTGAAAGTAAATTGGCAGTTTCTGGCTTTGTAGTTGCTTCCTTTTTGGCCTTACAAAACTTTTCATGGTGATTGTTTTTGCCACAATATTTGCAAGGATTGTCTTGAAGCAATCTTTTGAGAAGTGATTAGTCTTCCCACAATGTTTGGAAGGTGAAAACTTGCCCTTTTGAGTTTTTATGGCATAGGCTACCATTGCCTCTTCGGAGTTCCATGTGCCTTTCTTCTTCTTGAAGAGCAGTAATAAAACCTTCAAGAGTAGGATTAGGAAAATTTTTCAATGTGGTAACAACATGATCATAATCTTCAGGCATACTTTTGAGCAATACTGCCATTGCATCATTTGTAGTGATTGAAGCGTTGATAGAAGCAAGTTGAGTCATGAGACTCCGCATGTGATTGACATGGGCAGCCAAGGGAGTGCCACTAGCCATCTTTGATTCAAAGAAAGCAATCTTAAGTGACAATTTTGAGATGTGAGAGCTAGCACCAAAAATAATATCAAGCTTCTGCCAAGCTTCAAAAGGAGACTCCAAATTAGAAATGTGATGAATATAGTCATCTCCTAAGCTAAGAGCAATAATGCCATAGGCTTTCTCCTCTCTAGCAGGATCTCATGCTGGGCGTGTAGGAGTTGAGGATTCTCTAGCATTAGAGGCTGTTGAAGAAGAAGTTGAAGCAAGTTTGACAAGCCCCCAGAGGTTTTCCCTCATCAATGCAAACTTAACTTTCATTTGCCATGTGTGAAAGCCTTTACCATTGAACTTATCCATATTCAAGAAGGTAGCCATGAGAGGGTCTAACAAAAAATTGGTAGTGTCTACTCTCTTACAAGGCTAGAAAGAGTTAAAAAGCTTCAAAGTACAAGCATTCAGTGTAGCAAAGACTTGTAACCAAATTCCATACTACAAATCATAATGGAAATGATGCTTCAACTTGCATGCTTCATAGAGGTGGCTAAATGAAAGTATTCCAAGAAAATCCAGGTATAGCAACCTAAAGGAAAGTTGTAGCCACAATTGTGTTGATGCTATTCAACACTTTAAAACATAAAAAATGCTAAAGTAGCATCTAATGTAGCACCAAACTCACAACATTGTCAAAACTATCCAAAACAAAGGCCTAAACTTGGAGGGCTTGTATCTCACTCTTCAAAGCAAAGAAAAGAGGGATTTCTAAGTAGAAATAAAGCTGGTATACCAGAGAAGAGCCATTGAAGAAGAGAGGCAAAATGCCGTGTCACATTGCCATAGCCAACAGCTTGAAAGTCGACTGGTTTTTTGGCTGTTTCTCCCTCCCTGGTGGACCATTTCCCTTCAAATCTGGACAAGAGCTAGCTCATAGTGTTGTGCAAGCTTGGCTCAAAGGAATTTTGGAATGGCTACTCCAGCAAGTCGAATTGAATGAAATGGCATCAAGAAGAAGGCGACTGTTGTGCGGTTTTGTCGGCACCATTGTCTAATTCCTATGACGTGGAAGTTTGCCCATATGAAGGGTCTCTCTAGCCAAAAGGACCCTGGGAATGGTTGCTTGTAGGTAGAGAACTTAGCCCTCCAAGTGGTTGGGCAGAAAGGGGCAAAATGGAGAGGAAGGTGAAGAAGAAGAAGAAGATGAAGAAGATGACATGGCAGAAATGGGCTCAAGGAGGATCATAATGCTCTGATACCATGTTGAAGAAGTGAATGGAAATCATGAAGCTGAACATGAAATGAGAATACTTACTTGCTTATGGAATGAAGAAAGGTGAGGTCCATATGTAGGCACCTCTACATGAGCCACCAAGCTCCACAATCATCTCCTCAATCAGCTCCTAGAATCTCTCAATCATCCTATGTGGCATCTACCACCACCTAACAGTGCTTATGGGCACCTAACTGTGCCTCTAGCACACACACATAGAACCCAAGGTGTGCCTGGGGCATACACCTTGAGATATCCCATCAAAGCTACTACGATGGGCACTCGCCACTACTTGGAGAAGGGGCTCCTGACTGCATGTGAGTATGCTAGCAACTCTGTGATCTAAAAGAGCCTCTTGACTGCAGGGGAGAAGGGATCTGGACCACAGGGGAGAAGGAACTCTAGACCATAGGGTAGAAGGTACTCCTAATGATCGGGGAGAAGGCTAGAGGCTCTGTCACCTGCTGGGCTATCTCGACTCCATAGGAGTAATCTCAAGTGGTGTGGGTGTGGGGTGGTTTGGAGTCTGTACTCTTGACTCATGAGGGGTGTTTGAGTGCTTGCCATGTATGTATATAACTCCTGTGGAGTGGAAGGGTGTCCAAAATGTTATATAACTATTGTAATAAGGCATCTCTAGGGTCAGGTGAGGCTCCTGAAGAGCAATCTGTCCACATGATGAACTGCATAAAAGAAGAGAAGAGAAGAGAAGAAGGGTTGAAGATAAGAAGAGTAGAGAAGAGAAGAGAAGAAAGAAAGAAGATTCGAGAAGAGAAGAGAAGAAAGAAAGAAGTAAGAGGGGTGCTTTCCATCATGCATGCCCATGCCCTCTTTCCATATGCATATATAAAAGATTTATGCCAATTTCCCAATTTCCCTCATGAAATCCCATGATTTCCATCACGCATGCCCTCTTTCTTTATCCTGCCCTCATGCAATCTCTTATTTCCATCATGTATGCAATCCCTTATTTCCTCATGAATTCTTAAGGCATTGAAAATTCAACTTAAACATGCATGCAAGGGAAAGGAGAAGGGAAGGATCAAGAAAGAGTTATGCCAATTTTCCAATTTCCATCATGCATGCCTTCTTTCTATATCCCACCCTCATGTTGCATGTTAGATATGCTCAATGCCCCACCCTCTTGGTATCCACCAGTGGTCCAAGGTGCTCAAGTTAGAAGACCCCATGAGGAGAAGCCATGTGTGAGCCCGGGACACTAGATGGATCTTGACTTGCATGTCAGATGAGGTTTATCAATGAGACCGTTGATGGTAAAAAGGTGATTGTGTGGGAGCCCCTTGCTCTCGCTAGGGTCTGGGGGTCCCAGGGGGCCAGCGGCCCCCCTAGTGGGGGTTTGGGGGTGATAGCCCCCAAGGCGATGGTATAGGGAATATTACTTGAATATTCCATGGACGACTAGTCAGTTCCATCGACTAGGTTGACTGGTCAACTCCACCGTCTAGGTTGACTGGTCAGCTGCACCGTCTACGTTGATCCGACTACCGCCCCCATAGCTATAAAGAGGTGACCTCCCCACTCCATTGTACCAGATCAGATCTTCCAGCAGAGATCTTCCAGCTAGTAGCTCTTCACCTAGTATCTGTCTAGATCACCATCTAAGCTCCACTGTGGGAGCACACGGGTGGATGGAGCCATCATCTATACTACATCAGTATTGAAAGAAAATTTTGTTCGTCTCTAGTTTGTTGTGTACTCTCTATTCTTTGTTCAATTTCTATTCCGCTGCACCATGTAATTTAACATGGTATCAGAGCCCCAGGCGGCTCTAAGGATCAAAGAGTAGAAGAGAGGCAAGGGCTTCAATAGCATACGGAGTGATGGTAATAGGAAGTGTGGCTCCAGTTCAGTAGCTGCAACTGCACCAACAATCCAGGTGTTGAGGATTCACCCACCAGCCTTCATTGAAGGCAAGTTAGATGGTACAAACTACACTCTGTAGAAGTTTAAAATTACTGCTATTCTAGATTCATATGAGCTTCTAGAGATAGTACTGGGGACTAACCCAGAACCACAAGGAACCCCCAACCCAGCAAATCCGAGGAGTACGATACCTCCTAATGTCAACCTTCTATGAGCTTGGAAACACAGGAACGCAGATGCTTTGTGTGCCCTAGTTACAAGTACTACTGATAGTGCTTTGACCTTGATTCAGCATACATCTAAGGCAACTATGGCTTGGAACATATTGAAGAGTCAGTATGAGACGGAAATCAAACAAGGATCCAAAACCTGGAGAATCAGCTCACAGCAGCTGAGAAGTTTAATGAAGGAGAGACAGCGAAGGTGTTTATAACCTGAATAAAAAATTTGCATGACCAGATGGCTGGTGCTGGGATAGAAAAGACTAGCAAAGAGCTAGCTCGGTGGTGTCTTCGAATATGTCCACCAAGGTTTGATGGATTGATAATAGTGCTTAACACTCAGGTGAGACCCCAACCATTGTCATTTGAGGAGTTATGTGGTTTACTGATGGAGGAGGAATTGAGGATTAAAGCTCGACGAGATGGAGGCGGCAATGGGGATGCTGCGTTCTTTGCCACTGCAAAAGGCAAAGGTGGTTCCTCCACCAAAGGTGAGTCCTCTACTAGTGGTGACAAAAAGAAGAAGTGCGGCAAGAAGAAGTTTCAAGGAGAATGCTTCTACTACAAGAAGAAGGGCCATGTGATTGTAGATTGCCGGGTCAAGAAAGCAAATGAAAATAATGGTACCTTGAAGAAGACAGATAAGGGGAAAGAGACAGCTAACACAGTGGAAGCAGAGTTGGTGGATCTATTTTTGGCCATTGACGAAGAGTGTTCCTTAGTTCAAGAAGTGTCAACCACTAATTCATGGGTGTTGGATAGTGGTGTCTCTCGTCACATGACCTGCAAGAAGGGTCTATATTGTTCCATGAAGCCTCTACAAGAACCTATCACAATGACGGTTGGAAATAATGCAAAATGCCCTGTTGAGGGTACAGGTATGGTTTCATTTGTTTCTGTAAATGGAGCTGTTAAGAAACTATCTAATGTGTTGTATGTTCCATAAATCAAGAGAAATTTGCTATCAATTGCTTCCATTACTGACCTTGACCATGAGGTGAGGTTCAACAAGACAGGAGCAAAAATTCTAAAATAGTGGTGGCAATCTTGTTGGCACAAGAGTAAGGAGGAAAAACCTATAGCCACCGCTGGAGTGGGCACAAGCAGACTTTGGCATGAAAGATTCGGCCACATCGGATTTGCAGTGCTGAAGGAGATGTAGAAGCAAGGTATGGTTGCTCACTTACCTAAAGTAGTAGAAATCAAAGAACTATGTGAAGCTTGCATGATGGGCAAGCAACAATGAAAGGCATTCACACAAGAAAGCAAGAATAGAGCAAACACTCCTCTAGAGTTGGTGCATGTTGACTTGTGCGGTAAGATGCCTACACAAGCCTTGGGGGGATCTTCCTATTTTTTATTGATTGTCGATGACTATAGTAGGAAGATGTGGGTGTACTTTCTTTGCAAAAAGGCTCAAGCTTTTGGTAAATTAAAAGAATGGCTACAGCTTGTTGAAAATGAAACAGGGAGAAAAGTGAAGAAAATCAGATCGGATGGTGGTGGTGAGTTTGCTTCTACAAAGTTTGGAGATTTTTGCAAGAGAAAAGGGATCAAGCAACAAATGACAACACCACATATGCCTCAGCAAAATTTGATTGTTAAATATTGAATGTGGACCACCGTGGAGATGGGGAGGTGTATGTTGAAAGGTGCTGGACTACCAAACCACTTTTGGGCTGAGGCTATCAATACTGCAGTTTACATCCTTAATTGCAGCTATACAAAGGCACTCAAAGGTAAAACACCACATGAGGCTTACAACAATAATAAGCCATCTGTCTCCCATTTTAGAACGTTTGGGTGTGAATGCTATGTGCATGTACCAGACAAAGAGAGAAATAAGCTACAACCAAAAGCTACAACCAAAAAGCACCAAATGTATCTTCTTAGGCTATTGTGATGAGAAGAAAGGCTATAAATTGTATGACCGAGAGGCAAAGAAGGTCATAGCAAGCCATGATGTGGTGTTCAGGGAGTAGCCACATGCAATGGAGGTAGAGAAGAGCTCTTCCACTTTATCATCAAGCGAAGAGGTAATTCACTATGGACATGTCCCAGGAGCTATAAAGGAGGAGAAAATATCAGATGATGAAGGTATAAGTCACCAACCTGTTGTTACACCACCGGAAAAGCCATTGCTACAATGGGTAAGGTAGCTCTATGACCATGATACCCAGATGCCTATGTCTGTTGAGCAGCATGCAGATGGACCAAGGCGGTCTCAGAGAATCGAGGAGCAAAGGAGGGCTTTTGCTCACATAGTCAATATGGCCTTGATGGCTGAGATTATTGCAGAAGTAAAGGAGCCTACGAGTTTGGAGGAAGCACTTGCAGACTGAGATTGGAAAAATGCTATGCAAGTAGAATATGACAGCATCATGAAGAATGAAACTTGGGAGTTGGTAGATCGACCACCTAACAAAAAGGTTATTGGCACCAAGTGGGTTTGGAAGGTAAAGTACAAGGCCGATGGGACTTTGGAAAAGTACAAAGCCAGATTGGTTGCACAAGGACATTTGCAAGTTGAAGGGTTTGATTTTTAGGAATCTTTTGCTCCGACTACCAAAATGACCACTATTCGCACAATACTATCAGTGGCTGCTCATAAAAAGTGGCCAATTTATCAAATGGATGTTAAATCAACATTCTTGAATGGTGATCTCAAGGAGGAGGTGTATGTGGCTCAGCCATTAGGGCTTGAGGCCCCCCATTCTAAGAACAAGGTATGTAAGCTGAAGAAGGCTTTGTACGAGCTAAAACAGACCCCAAGAGCATGGTACCAATGGATAGACAAATTCTTTCATAAATTAAACTTCAAAAGATGTGCCTCAGATGCTAACTTGTATGTGTACAAGAAAGGTGGAAAATATGCTATTATTGTTCTATATGTGCATGATCTCCTTATTACAGAGGCGATTATGAAGACATGATCCAGCAGACTGAAAAGGCATTGAGCACAGACTTTGAGATGATAGCAGACTTAGTCTTGATGCACTACTATTTGGGGATTGAAGTCTGGCAAGAGCCAGGCAAGATCTTCATCTCTTAACAAAAATATGCAAGGGAGATCTTGAAGGCATTTGGTATGTCCGAGTGCAAGGAGGTAGCTACACCTATGGAGGTAAATGTGAGGCTATCTATGGAGGATGCCTTACCACCAATAGACATCGGCCAATAGACATCAGGAGGTATAGGAAGTTGGTCGGCAGTCTCGTCTATTTGTACAACACCAGACCAAACATCAGTTTTGCTGTTGGCATTTTGAGAAGGTTCTCCAATAAGCCCCAAGAGAATCATTGGAATGCAGGGATACAGGTGCTCAAGTATGTAAAGGGCACTCTTGATTATGGCATCACCTATGGTACGGGCACTTCCGTGGTCATTGTGACTCAGCTTGGGCTATCGGTTTTTGGATATTGTTTCTCATTAGGCTCAAGTATCTTTTCTTAGATTAGTAAGAAACAACCAAGAGTGGCATTGTCTTCTACCGAGGTTGAGTACAAGGTAGCATGTTTTGCTGCATGTGAAGCAGTGTGGCTAAGGAGGACTTTATGGCACATGGGAGTGCAAGAGGATGAGGCAACTGTGTTGAGGTGCGATAATCAAAGTTGCATGGCCATTGCTAAAAATCCAGTGTTTCATGCGCGCACAAAACATATAGAGATTTAGTATCACTATGTGCGTGAGTTGATCGAGGATAAGATATTGGAATTGGTTTACTATCCAACAGACCAAAATGGAGCAGATATCTTCACCAAGGCACTCGGGAAGGATCAGCTTCAGGGTCATCTTTAGAGACTCGGCATTGGGCCGAGAAGGTAGTTCACCTATGGGTGGACATTGAGGGGGGGTGTTAGATATGCTCAATGCCCCACCCTCTTGGTATCCACCAGTGGTCCAAGATGCTCAAGTTGTAAGGCCCCCATATGAGGAGAAGCCATGTGTGAGCTCGGGACATTGGATGGATCCTGACTTGCATGTCAGATAAGGTCCATCCTGACTTGCATGTCAGATAAGGTCCATCCAATGAGACCGTCGATGATAGAAAGGTGATTGTGTGGGAGCCCCTTGCTTCGCTGGGGTCTGGGGTTCGGGGGCGACAATATAGGGAATATTCCTTGAATATTCCATGGACGACTAGTTGGTTCCACCGACTAGGTTGACTGGTTGGCTCCACTGTCTAGGTTGACTGGTCGGCTCCATCGACTACGTTGATCTGACTACCACCCCCATAGCTATAAAGAGGCAACCTCCCTAGTCCATTGTACTAGATCAGATCTTCCAGCAGAGTTCTTCCAACTAGTAGCTCTTTACCTAGTATCTGTCTAGATCACCATCTAAGCTCCATTGTGGGAGCACACGGGTGGATGGAGCCATCATCTGTACTACATCAGTATTGAAAGAAAATTTTGTTCGTCTCCAGTTTTCTGTGTACTCTCTATTCTTTGTTCAGTTTCTGTTCCGCTGCACCGTGTAATTTAACACTGCAGTCCAATTTAGAAGGGAGAATGCAAGGAGAAGGGAGATGGGAAGGGGAAAGGGAAGGATAATGAGAAGGAGAAGAAGAAGGAGAAGGAGAAGAACTCTAAAACTATAGAATTGTCATAGCGTGTCTATAGATGCGGCTAACAGTGCATCTATACGCATCACTGCACAATTCAAAATATAGTTTGATGCGCTATTGGATGCGCTTTTAGACATGCTCCAACAGACAAATCTCGACAAAATCTAACAACAACATAATACCCGACCCCAAAAAGAACAAAAGTACCCAAAAACATTCTTTCTTGCATATGGAAAAAAGAACAAATCTAAAGAGAACAACTTTCCACAAGTACAAGAAGCATCAAAGATTGAGAGAGAAGAGCAACTGACAAGAGACTTACCTTGAATAGAGGTATGAAAAGCTTCTTCTCTTTCTTCTCAAAAGCTTCTTCTCCTTCTTCTCTTGTAGCTTCCTTGTTCACCCTCTTCTCTTGTATGCTTAGAGATGAATGTGTATGCTTGGAGATGAGGTGTAAGTTGCTTGGAGATGAGTTTCTCTTGGAGGTGGGTGTGGGTGTTGAAAGTAAAGCAAGCATGACGGAGTGAGGAAATGAGCAAAATGTAGGTTTAAAAACCAATTAGCGCATCTAAAAGTGCATCTATTAGTGCATCTACACTATGTATTAGACGCACCTATAGAATCTACATTTCACAGTACAGACGTGCTAATAGACATTCTTTTAGATGTGCTACATAGTTTTTGGATTAAATTTGCAAGCACTAACACTTTTTTTGAGTTGTTATTATTTGTAGGATGTTGTCATCTTCAACACGTACCTCCAGTGAGGATGAATCCCTTTGTATTCACCATTGGGATATGTGGTTGGAGAAAAAAAATCAAATGTATGTGTGATCGATGTCGAGGAAACATGTATCGTGCACGTAGAATTACACTCAGTCACATCTCAAAGTGCAGAGAATGGGATGAAAGTATGTCTTTAGAACAATTTCGTCTTGGTCCCAGAGCCTTCTATGTGCTTGCATATCAAATATGTCACATTGTAAGATATCTCACAATGTTTCAAAGTCTCCATGTGGATATTTTAAATGTACTTCAGGATTTACAACGTTGGTGATTATCACTACACATCTTCTCTTACCACAATGTTGGAAAGGACACACATTCATAGGATCAAGACTATGAATTTGTCCAAAAGCCACCACTTCATTCTTCTTATATAACACCACATCCATACCCTTTGTTAGGGTGAATACCTGTTTTATGTACAAAAATAGATTAGCAACTCCAAAACATCTTAACCACCGTAAATCCTAAACTTTAAACATTTAAGCCCTAAACCCTAAATCCTAAAATTCTAAATACTAAATCCTAAACCCTAAACCCAAAACTCTAAATCCTAAATCCTAAACCCTAAACCCTAACCCTAAAACACAACCAAAATTTAATGAATTTTTTTTATTTGTGCAACAGCTTGGATATATCCCCCAACCTGTTGCTTGAGCAACAGGTTGGGGGGTATATCCAACCTGTTGCACAAATCAAGAAAATTCTTGATTAGTGCAACAGGTTGGGTATACCCCCCAACCTGTTGCTTTTCTTGATTTATGCAACAGGTTGGATATACCCCCCAACCTATTGCTTGAGCAACAGGTTGGGGGATATATCTAACAATTTCTTAATTTGTGCAACAGGTTGGATATACCTCCCAACTTGTTGCTCAAGGAATAGGTTGGATATACCCCCCAACTTGTTGCTTGATGTCTTGACTTGTGGAATAGATTGGATATACCCCCCAACCTATTGCTTGAGCAACAAGTTGGGGGATATATCCAACCTGTTGCACAAATCAAGAAAATTCCTTGATTTTGGCAATAGGTTGGGTGCACCATTAACCTGTTCCACTTGCAACAGGTTGAGGTATATATCAAACCTATTGCACAAATTTAAAAAAATCATTAAATTTTGGTTGTATTTTAGGGTTAGGATTTAGGGTTTAGGGTTTAGTATCTAAGGTTAAGGATTTAGAGCTTAGGATTTAAAATTTAATGTTTAGGGTTTTGGGTTTTGATTATGGTTTTAGGGTTTTGGGTTTAGGGCTAAGGGTTTAGGATTTAGGGTTTAGGGTTTAAGATCTAAGGTTTAGGGTTTAGGGTTAAGGATTTAAGATTTAGCATTTAGGGTTAAGGGTTTATGATTATTGTTTTAGGGTTTAGGATTTAGGGTTTAGGTTTTAGGGTTTAGGATTTAGTATATAAGGTCATGAGCTTAGAGTCTAGAATCTAGGATTTAGGATGTAGAAATTAGGTCTTAGAATTTAAGCTAGAGGGGTTAGGGTTTAAGGTTTACGGTTTAGGGTATAGGGATTAGAACTGTTATATAAGTTTAAGAGCTTAGATTGTATAACCTAAGATTTAGGGAACTTTAGGATTTAAAATTTAGGGTATAAGATTTAAGATATATAGACTATATAAAATATGCATTCCAAAGTATTTAGTTTAGATATGCTTTGCATTGTTGATCAAGCATAAAACACCATTTTTGCCTTAGTGCCCTCAATTTGTAATGGTTCTAACTCTATAATGCATTCAGCCACATATTTCACATACTCATCACCATAAATCTGTAGGCCCTGAAAAGTGCTCTCCATATTACAGCATCAGGGTTGGTTTAATCCCATCGCCTCGAGAGACTCTCATCAACTTTCACACAATGTAATACAGACGCCATCCGCCAAGCACCTTCTCTGCATCTTCCAATCACTTAATCCCTTGAATTTATTTTTAGTTCCTCCTGGGATGGGTGTGCCACTTTGCACGTAAGTCAATTCCACCTAGTTGAAGGTGTGTGCAAAGTATTGTGCTACTAGGCATAAAATGCAATCAAGTACCTGTTTAGTAAGGTGGGATGAATCCAATACTAAACATACCCGCCATCCACCAAAAGATGTGACATGAAGTTGGGGGTAATAAACTTCATGCACCTCTTCAATTCCTAATTGCTTTTGAATTGAGTGACAGAGATATTTATCATTGAGAAAGGGACATTAAAAAGAAGCTTTTATGCCGAGATGCCACACCATACTTTCCTCCCTTAGATGAGAATGAAGATGCTAAGATCTCAAGTGATGTTGTACTCAATCATAGGGAGAAGGAAAGGATCAGCAGAGGCCATAATCTCAGCAAGCCGGTCTACGCGCTAAAGAGAAAAATGATTTATTGTTGAAAGAAGATCTTGCAGCTCAACATGACATGAACCGATATATATTAAGGAGTTTGAAGGGGCTGATTGGATCAGATGGGTAGGTTCTGAGGAAACATTGCACCTCCTTCATAGATACCTTTACACTTAGCTCAAAACACTTTGCAAACTATCATTAGATACAGAGGCCTATAACTTCTATTAGAGACATGATATTAAAGATTCAAACACATATACAGATGGGGCTTGAGATGGGCTTCATGTTGATATACATTTTGTAAGAAACAAAGAAGCGGCCAGAAAGTTATGGGTAGTTTACTAGACAGGGGTAAAAACTATCATGAAAATAGACTGTCAAACATAGAGACTCATAACTTTTTGTTGTAGTATTTGATTCAAGATTTAGTAACACAAAGACATGCACCTTGAATAGAGCTTTGTGCTGATATAAGTGTCATAAGAAACAAAGAAGTGGCTAGAAAGTTATGGGCAATTTACTAGATGGCTGTAAAAACTATAATGAAAATAGACTGTCAAACACAGAGACTCATGATTTTTTGCTGTAGTATTTGATTCAAAATATAATAATACAAAGACATGAATCTTGAAGAGAGCTTCACGCTGATATAAGTTTCATCAAAATCGGACTAATGAGCGGAAAGTTATGAGCAAAACACTAACAGGGGGTCAAACTGTCATTAAAACTGCCCTCCACCCATGCTTATTTCGCCTGAGCAGGGTGCTCCCTTCAAATTCCACCTTCATCAACGATCCACCACTCATAGATTTTGCCTAGAAGAGAGTAAGTAACACTTTTGCTGGCTTGAGAAATGGGTGGACCATGTGTGTGCAATAAGCAGCCGAATAGAAGGAACTTTTAAGGCTTTGAAAGAAAGAAAAGGGAAGAGAGACTCAAGAGAGGGAATACGAAGTGATCTTCATTGTCAATAAAGTGAGGATCCACTCAAATGCAACTCAAAATACTACAAACACAAGGGAGAAGAAGAGGTTTCATATGTACAAGAGGGAGTGGAAGCTCCAAGACTACTCATAGAGAGAGAATGAACTAGAGAGAGATGGACTCAAGAGTCTACATAAGAGAATATCTACAAGAGGGAGACAAGGCTCATGGAAGAGGCTCGAGGAGACTAGAGCTATAGCAACATGAGGCCTAATGGTGGAAGGGATGATGAACAAGGAAGAGGAGGGCTTCTTTTATAAAGTTCTTGTCACCCTCCTTCACCCATTTACAATTGCTACTTGTAGATTCTTTCCCCATCAATCACATAAGCCTGTATGTCACCATCCATGTCCTTTTTGGCTACTCTTGCCATGTGTCCCATCATAAGATGCTCAAGACTCTTAAAATATTGAGAAAGTCAAGAGTCTCCCCACATGGAGCCCATAGGGACCCTCTCTTTTCCATATGTCCACATCCTCCTTATTCCACATGGGAATTCTAGAAGGATTCCTCTTGACTCCACACTCCTCCACATGCCTTCCACACGCTTGGCATGTGGCCTCTCTTATATTATTGGGATGTTATGTATTTTGATGGGGCTTTTAGTCCTTCATGCCAACAAGGAGCCAGGGGGATAGTCTTGATGAATTTTGAAGGTCAAGAGGTGTGGGCAAGAGAGGACAAGAGCTTCTAGGTATCACAACTAGCAATGTAGCTGAGTAGAATGCTTTGATTCTTGGTTTGGAGGGTTGTCTTCAAAGTCAAGTTAAATATTTGGAAGTAAGAGGGATTCTCAGCTTATTATAAAGCAAATGCAAGGTCTATAAGCTTTCCCATTGAATTGCACAACAATCCATTTGTTTTCTCAGCCAAGCCATTACATTAGGGATAGTATGGCGTGGACATGATATGATTTATCTTTAGCTTATGCACCACATATTCAATTAGTTCATTTCTAAAGGAGGTTCCTCCATCACTGGGAATTTCCAAAGGACAACCAAAGCATGAACAAATTTGATCAAAGAGAAATTTTGCAACTGTGCTTGCCTTACTATTGACTGTGGCCTTGGCCTCTGCCCACCGAGTCGCATAATCTGTGGCCACCAATAACTAATGCTTGCCCTGAAATGAGTGAGGGAGTGGTCCCACAAAGTCCAACCCCCACCTCTCAAATGGTCCATATGCTGGAATAGGCTTCAAGGGCCCAGGAATCAATTGTCGCCTTCCAAACTTTTGGAATACTTTACAACTTCGACACCATTCATATACATCCTTATGGAGGCATGGCTAGAATGATCCTTCATGGACCATCTAGAAAGTCGGCATCCTCGAACAAAATCCCGAAGATAAGACTCCGGGTCTTCCCCTTGGGTATCTCGAAACACTAGAATCTTCACCATGATGAAACACAAAAAGGAAACACCAAGATCCAACTAATATCCCAAACAAGATCCCATGGAGCCTTAGTATACCAAGACCAACTTATTATGCATAACCACTTGTTGGAAACCCTCCACAGTGTGATCCTCAACAAAATCTTAAACTTTACTACTAGGGATGGTTTTGACCACTTACTGGCTGTATACATTACCATTTACTGTTTATTTATGCAAAATTTAAGTGCCATAATGTAAAATATTGCATTTCAAGTGGGGGGACATGGATAACAACTGTGTGTTGGCATGGAGGCCTACACTCCCTCACTTTAAAAGGTCCTAGTTTGAACAATGTCATGAGAGTTTGGGATAATAAGGATTGGGTCCCTTGATCACATTTATATGGTTATGTTGGAGGATTATCGATGTACCACTCGTAATGTTAACCTTTACTACTAGGGATGGTTTTGACCACTTACTGGCTGTATACATTACCATTTACTGTTTATTTATGCAAAATTTAAGTGCCATAATGTAAAATATTGCATTTCAAGTGGGGGGACATGGATAACAACTGTGTGTTGGCATGGAGGCCTACAGTCCCTCACTTTAAAAGGTCCTAGTTTTAACATACCTTTTGTGTGGATGGATGCAGGTGACTTGGCACACTTCTCAAACAGATTTGTTGATGAAAGTTTTTGAAGATTACACTGGCACACTATGTATTATTGGATGGATGCATATATTCATCCTTTAATATTAATTGCTGTTTTCTCTACAACTTTTGGCTAATACTGAGAAGTTTGGGAGCAGAATTTCCTCTGTATGGGTACACCATAAACATTAAATTTGGAGACATCTCAGTGACCCCTAGTTACTACTGTTATTGTATATGTTTTGGACAGAACAGTAATTTATCCTTTGCCACCTTTTGTCATAGTTGACTATATGGGGAGTTTTTGGAAGAAAGGAGGATTGGTAATGGATGATTTGGGACATCTTGTATCCCCTTTCCAACATTGACTCAGTTGATTGTCTCACGGAAACTTTACTTTCTACAATATCAAAATAAATATTTAGAGTATTGTTTGATCCATTTATTTGGGAAACAGTGGGAATTGGAATTTGAGGGAATTTGTAGTACTTCAAGGGAGATGGGAGTGATTGCTGCAATTAAATACAGTAAATTTGAAATTGTTTAATGAACTTAAGAAAGTAAGGAGTCAAAAGCCTTGAAGGCATACGCAAAAGAAGTTGAAAGCAATGAGAATCATCACTCCATTGTTATAGTCAAAAACTACCCAAAGACTCAACTCTTCTTCACACCAAGCTGCTAGTGCATGAAACAATCCCCAATCTATCATTGTGCTTGCTACCGGTGTTATTGATTCACCAACATATTCAAGAGTGCAAACATAAAGGATATGATCATAATGACCATGCGAATAGCTTGAGCATCACCTTCACAATCTTCTAGTTCTCTTAAATGGGCTGCAATCTCTTCCAACGGAGTTCTTCCAGGCATCTTCTTTATCACATCAGAAAACACATGCCTATACTAGGCATAAAATGCAATCAAGTACACCTGAGACCATTTAGTAAGGTGGGATGAATCCAATACCAAACGTACCCAACATCTCCACCAAAAATTTTTAATTTTTGATTTTTTTTTGGTCCCCAAAAAAAAAAAAGACTCTTGAGTCCATCTCTCTCTAGTTCATCCTCTCTCTATGAGTAGTCTTGGAGCTTCTACTCCCTCTTGTAGTATTTTGAGTTGCATTGGAGTGGAGTCTCACTCTATTGACAATGAAGATTACTTTGTATTCCCTCTCTTGAGTCTCTCTTCCCTTTTCTTTCTTTCAAAGCCTTAAAAGTTCTTTCTATTCGGCCACTCATTGCACACACATGGTCCATCCATTTCCTGAGCCACCAAGGGAGTTACTTACCCTATTCTAGGCAAAATCTATGAGCAGTGGATCGTTGATAAAGGTGGAGTCTTGAGGAAGCATCCTGCTCAGGCGAAATTAGCATGGGTGGAGGGCAGTTTTCATGACAGTTTGACCCCTTGTTAGTGTTTTGCTCATAACTTTCCGCTCGTTATTTCCATTTTTATGAAACTTATATCAACACAAAGATCTCTTTAAGCTGCATGTCTTTGTATTATGAGACCTTGAATCAAATACTATAGCAAAAAGTTATGAGTCTCTGTGTTTAACAATCTATTTTTTATAATAGTTTTTACCCCCATCCAGTAAACCATCCATAACTTTTTGGCTGCTTCTTTGTTTCTTACGAAATGTATATCAGTGTGAAACCCATCTTAAGGTGCATCTTTATATGTGTTTGAATCTTTCGTATCATGTATCTACCAAAAGTTATAGGCCTCTGTGTCTAATGACAGTTTGTAGAATGTTTTGAGCTAAGTGTAAAGGTATCTATGAAGGAGGTGCAATGTTTTCTCGAAACCTACACATTCGACCCAATCCGCCCCTTGAAGCTCCTCGATATATATTAGTTCATGTCATGTTGAGCCATGCAAGATCTTCTTTCAGCAATGTATCGCTCTTCTCTTTGGCACAGACCGGCTTGCTGAGATTATGGCCTCTGCTGATCCTTTCCTTCTCCCTATGCTTGAGTACAACATTAGTTGGGATGTTACAATCTTCATTCTCATCTAAGGGAGGCAAGTATGGTGTGGTATCTAGGCATAAAAGCTTTTTTTTAATGTCCCTTTCTCAATGATAAATATCTTTGTCACTCAGTTCAAAAGTAGTAGGAAGTGAAGAAGTGCGTGAAGTTTATTGCCCCCAACTTCATGTCACATCTTTTGGTGGAGATGTCGGGTACGTTTGGTATTGGATTCATCCCACCTTACTAAATGGTCTCGGGTGTACTTGATTGCATGTTATGCCTAGTATAGGCATGTGTTTTCTAATGTGTTAAAGAAGATGCCTGGGAGAACTCCGTTGGAAGAGATTGTAGCCCATTTAAGAGAACTAGAAGATTGTGAAGGTGATGCTCAAGCTATTTGCACGCTCATTATGATCATATCCTTTATGTTTGCACTCTTGAATATGTTGGTGAATTGACAACACTGTCAGCATGCACAAGATAGATTGGGGATTGTTTCATGCACTGGCAGCTTGGTGTGAAGAAGAGTTGAGTCTTTGGGAGTTTTTGACTATAATAGTGGAGTGGTGATTCTCATTTCTTTCAACTTCTTTTGCTATGCAAATGAGTAAGAGTACAATACCTTGAAGCTGTTATGTGCACTTCCAATTGTGAGAAGGGTGACTCTTCAATGCATGTATATACAATGTTTTCATGGTGCTGGTTGGTTACTTATTTTTGAAGATTTTGTTGAGGATCACATTGTGGAGGGTTTTCAACAAGTGGTTATGCATAATCAGTTGGTCTTGGTATACTAAGGCTCTATGGGATCCTTTTTGGATCTTGTTTATGATATTATTTGGATCTTGGTGTTTCCTTTTTATGTTTCATCATGGTGAAGATTCAAGTGTTTTGAGGGACCCAACGGGAGGACCCAAAGTCTTATCTTCAAGATTTTGTATGAGGATGTGGACTTTCTTGATGGTCCATGAAGGATTGAGTGAAGATTTTGCCTGATTTTCTTGAAGGTGTAGCCTTGAGTTGGCATGAGGCCTTGCTGGACTCTACCAAGGAGGACTGGGACCAAGTGGTGGCTACAATGAAGCAGAGATTTGGGGTGTTAGATATCAATGCTCTACTCTTGTGTAACTACGCAGGAACCAATTAACTCTACTTATAAGCCCCCCATATGAGGAGAAGGCATTTGAGTAGCTCGGTTATTCGGTAGGTCCTGGTTTGGACACTAGATGGGGGCCATGTGTGGCTTGATGGCTGGATGGCTTTAGATAGAGTTGGCACACTACCAACTAGGCTACATGCAAGTGTGGGAAGGCATCCCATGACTGACCGCATTGAGGGTAGATGGAGCATTTCCCAAGGTAGCCCACTCTCGGGTTGCGGGGCTCGTTTGGAGTCCCAGATGATCGGATGGCTCTGGGCTGAATGGTGACCATAGGTCAGTTGCTCTATTTTGCACCACGGTTCTAACATGTGGTCGGTGGCCTATTTCGAGACTGACCTCCAGTCGGCCGTTTTGGGTGGACTGGGTCGGTCTCCCAATTGGGTCTAACCGACTACAACTGGTGGCTATATAAGAGCAATCCTGTGAAGCCCATATTCATCACTGGCTACAGCAACCCTGATTCCTTTTAGCATCCAGCCTCTGTCCTCTACTGTCTCCAGCATGCCATCGAAGCTTCTCACACAGGAGCGCACAGCTGGGAGGTAGCGTCATCTATTGTATCAGTTTTACAGTAATCAAATTTTTGATTCTCCATACTATTAGCTTTTCTCTCTTGCATACGAGATCCTATTATCTGTTGAGCATAGACGTTGTATTGTTTTCTTACATGGGGCAGTGGAGTCACCAAATGCTTTGATGTTGCAATTGGACCGGTTCTATCAAGGGGAGGGTGAGATGGTCTTTGTGTTGGCAATCCGATATGAAACTTTATGGACAAAGTATGAAAGGGCAACTTTGCGAGCTGTGGCATCTACATCATCGGCCCCTCAAAGTCTGCTAGGGATGGGGAGCACTTAAAGATGAGCAAATTTGTTATGGCTTTGGAGCCTCGTCTTCGCTCAAAAGTAATGAGTAAAGATCCAACAACATACGTGGAGGCACTTTGCATTGCAACCAAGAAAGAAGCTTCTTTAAAGATCGAATCCTCTTTTGTGTCCTCAACAGCTTCAACTTCTAAGGTGGAGGTAATGGGCACTCCTCAGGTACCAGAGTCCTCTCACTTAGATCAAAATCTCTCCCAATTGATGGCAGACTTTGCTGATTTGAAATTGCATTTGGTTAATGCACAACAACCTAGAGTACCAAAGAGTGAAGATAGGCCTCGAGATAAGAGTGGGGTCACTTGCTATGAATGTAATGAAAAAGGTCACTATCACCCCGAGTGTCCTAGATTGAGAAAGAAAGAAGAAAAACAAGTATCCTTGCTAGAAGCTTCGTCAGGGGATGAGGAAAGAGAGGTAATGATGTCTAAATGAGGGCGTGGTAAAGCAAAAGAAGAAGAAGAAAGCAAGGAAGAAGTAGATGAGGAACATTAGGAAGAGGAACACCATAGTAAGAAAATAAGGCATCTAGAAGGAGAATTAGCGAGTCAGACTTTCCTTTAGGACAAGCCATTGGAAGCTATGACTTGTTGTCTGCGACCTTAAAGAAAAGGAAGCTCATATCACCTTTGGTCAATTACTTGCTTTGTCTCCAAAACTATAGAAGGAATGGGGAAAGCTAGCAAGCACAAGAGTGTCAAAGAAGAAAAAGAAGAAAAGTGCCATTTCTATTGTTAAAAAGGTAGATATAGATGTTGGTGATGATGTACCTGTGGTTGATGTGATCATTGATGGTCAAGTGATTTCTAATGTGTACATTGATGGAGGTGCATCGATTAATGTCATGAGTGAGAAGGCGATGATAGATGTTGATTTCAAATATTCTAGTACTACCTCTCCTTATCGCATCAAATTGGCTGACAACACTAGGGTAAAGACCTTGGGAGTTGTGAAGAATCTAGAAGTGGATGTATGTGGAATTTCTATGCCGACTACTTTTTAGGTGATCCCTACTAAGCCAGATGCACGTGCCTATCCATTGATTTTGGGAAGGACTTGGCTATGCAAGGTAAAGGCTGTTCAAAAGTGGGATACTGGAGAATTGATTTTGTAGGGAAATGATAAGAAGGTGCGCTACAACATCAGAAGCCACAAAAAGGAAGTGTCTCTACAAGATCTTCTTGCACCACCACCTTGTTCCTTCCTGACTCATCCCGATCAGCACCAAGACAAGGACCAAATGCCACTCCTTCCACCTCACCCTCTGAGCTAGACTCTTTGGAGCTATGCCCTGTCTCTTCTTCTTCATTGGTTCAAACTCTTTGATGTTGAAGACTCCTCCTTGCCTCACTTTAGCAAGTGTCATTTGGCTCATACAAAAGTAGTCTTGTTGGGGCATATTGTGTGTGAAGAAGGCCTGCAAATGGATCCTGACAAGGTTCAAGGAATCATGGCATTGCCAAGTCCTGAGAGTGTCACTAGTGTTTGCAGAATTCTAAGAAAGAGCAAGTATTATCAATGCTTTTGTGATGATTTCAGTGTGGACTCCATTGTGATGCTTTGGAAGTAGAATCTAACTCTCAAGGCTTTGATCCTTGAGGTGTATATGGACTCTTCCTTCGGGCATAGAATTTGTCTACTTCCAAGCGTGGACTCAGTTGTGATGGTTTAGGCGTAGAATCTAGTGGAGGTTGTGATTCTCTGGGAATATATTTAATCTCTGCTTTTGAGTGTGGGGTAGATGGTGATTCCTTGGGCATAGACTCCTCGGGAGGGTGTGATGCTCACAGCATAGAATGAGTCTCTACTTCCACTCATGGACTTTGCTGGGATGCTTTGGGCATAGACTCTCGAAAATGGTGTGATGCATTGTTCATAGATTGAGTCTCTACTTTTGTGAGTGGACTCCCTTCTAATGCTTTGGTCTATACTCCTTGGGGGTATGTTGAATCTCTACTTTTGCGTCATCTAGACTCGATTGTGATGCTTTGGGAATAGACTCCTTTAAAGGCTTTGATGGATTGGGAGTATATTGAGTCTCTACTTCCTCGAGAGTCTTTGATGCAGACTTGTGTGTCTCAATTACTTTAATTGGAGATTCAACAATTATTAATCGAATGGTATGAGCCACAAATGTATATAGTTCCGCATCGGAATATGTAGACATCGAGGATTGTGAGCCCTTCACATCAAATATTTCATCGCGGAGCAGCTTGCAATTATAGCACACTCTCCACCCATAGCTGTATGCGATCATTTTTCTCTACAACCTTGAGTCGTTGTAAGTCCATTGCTTCTTGCAAGTCACCATCATAGTTTGTGACTTGTTCAATTGTACTTATTAACCTTGATGTGGACCTATCCATCATAACATACAAGGGAATGAATAAGTGCATTGCAAAAGATACATATCATGAAAGTTACGATGCATTAAGAGTAAGTGTACCACGAAAGTTACAATGCATCAAGAGTATACTTACACTAACACATTGCCATGATATCTTGGCATTGAATTGGCGAAATAGCATTTCTTGGCTTGTAGGTAAAAAGCTACCAAACTCCAATGTTTCCTGCATGGCAATTAAGAATCTTTATTATTTGAATTCATCTTACATCTTGCAAAAATAAATATGAGGTTGCTGTGTCACTTACGTCTCATTATATGGAAAAATGATAACTCATACATTGTCCATAGTGAGATTTCGCAGGTAGGTGCAGATATCTTCTATTGACTTTTTATTATTATTGAGCCATGTAGAAAGCAGGGAATCTACAACATATACACACTTTCCAAAATTTGTAGGAAACCAAGATATCATTATACTACATACAAAAATAACCAAACATTAGCTCATTAGATTTAATCAATATAAAAATACTAAGCCAAGATAAATTTTGTATCAAACCTTAGGGCGGCCATTATAACTTTATCATTAACCTCTTTCCCTCGATATCTTAGGATTTTAAACTCTTTTGCACCAAATGATAGATCTTATAGATATTGAGGTCATTGTATAATCACAAATAGAACATCAAAGTTGCTTCCTATTTTTAGTAGCTTGGACACATCTTTAGAATTCTTCAGTGTGAGCCGTGCCATCATCATATGCTCTGAGTTCCCATATAAGTGATGTAGTTGACACTCTGTGTTAGGAAAGTCTTTCGGTGATCCTTTTATCGTGTTAAATATTTCACTTTCAATTTTTCCAGCAATCACCATATCGATTAAACTTGAAGAAAATATTGTGGCCTTCCTAACTTCAGATCCATGTGAACTCATTTCTTCTTCCTTCCCCTCTACCATCTGTAAAAAATACAAAAGCTTGTGAGATTGATAGGTTATAGTTAAATGTAATGCTTGTAAAAGAAAAGTAAAGGGTCATACCAGGATATTTCCATGATTTCTTTGTGTAATCTTGTGAGCCAGGAATATCATCCATATCATCTTCTGCAATCATCTATGCATCACCTTTGTCTTTATCCTGGGAGCCATCAAAATCTTCCATGTCATCATCTCCAATCCTCTTATGTTCCATCTGTTTCTCATAGAGTTAACAGTTAGATCAGCTTGCAAGTGGAAGTGTGCCATGCAAGCCTTTCTTTCAATAAGTGGAATATCCTTTTCTAAGAAGATCTTCGAAAAGATATCCCATCTGTAATAAGGTGACCTCCCAATTAGGCGGTACAAGCTTTCTAGATTCGGAATTGATGTTCTTATTGAACTGAAAGCCATGGTTGAATTCACTTGTTATTCTCAGTTTATGCTCATTCACAAGCTTCTCAACATATGCAATCACCTGTGGTGGGATTGGGGCTCTCATGAATGAGGTGACTATTCAGCCCCATCTTCTTGATTCTTCATCCACTTATGTGCCCATGCCTTTTCCTTAGTTGTGGATAAAGCAGCTATATGCTTTACAATATTAGGGTCAATATTGCATTGACTAGTAGGGATATCTTTTTTTGTGAGAAAATATCTAATTGCACTATCCACTGCATCACATTTCACATGTATGTTGATGCACTCCTCCATGCAATGATATTTTTCCTTCCTACCAAAAAACCATTATTTCTGGAGGAGTTTCTCTGTTGCCATTGTTACATAGCTATCCAGAAAATACTTTACGGGCCTCCACATTCTTGCTGTCACCTCTTTTCTCTCAACCTTTGACTTTTGTGATAGTAACAAAGGAACTTCATAAGTAGCCTCACCCTTCTCATATGCACCACAAACTACCACAACTTTCTCAAACACCTCATCAGGTCAAAAAATTATACTTGTGTAGTCAGCATATCTATCTCTCGCTACCTTGAAGCTTGTGAGAGATTCTTCTCGGTTCTTGACTTCCCATTGGTACAACTGCACTTAAACATATATAAAAGTTGACTAATGTGTCTGCATCCACTTTTGTCATAGTTCTTTTCAAATGTGTTGCTGGAGAACCAAGCGTCGCGTCCATAGACACCTCACTTTTGTTAGGATTTTCGATGTTGAGGTTATCTTATGTTTTGCAAAAATATCATCATTCAGTCTTTTGGACTCAATCAAATATTTTGTTGGATTCTTAAAAATACATATTGTGGCCATATAAAAATTGAAGGGAAGAACCTTTGAAATTTGCTCTACAGTGAGTCTTCTAGAGTCCCTTGCTTGTCTAGTAGTTCATTATAGGCATATGCATAATGTTGACTATCAATCAGCTCAAATTTACAATGCAGAAGAAATTTCTTTTTGCCTCTTTCAAAATTTTCTCGGAATTTGCCTCTTCACCCTTTTCATGCAGAATTTGTCGAAGGCTTTGTGTGAAGAATTTGTTGAAAGTCTCTTCAAAATGGGTAGGTCGTTCAAACATAACTCCATTGTCATGGCCACCTATATTTGGATAGAACATGATTGGATGTAAGACTACACTAGAGACCATGCGTTTCTTGCCATCCACTAAAGCCTTGAAGATTTGCATCGCATAAGATATATCAAGATTCCTATATTATTAATAAAAGTAGTTGCTGACTCCACATCTCGAGCATTCATAGCATAGGGCTTTTATCCCCATATATATCCAACATCATCTTTTGTGATGGTCTCATTGAGACGCAGATTAAGATTCTTTATTGACATGAGCTCCTCTTGTTCTTCCTCAACCTATTGATCTGAATCTTCTTCCTATATATTTTTTCTATCTTCCTCTTTCTCTTGTACCTGAAGTTTTTGAGTGGAGGAACGTTGCCTTTTTTTCAAAGTAACCTTTGGAATTGTGTCCTCTTTATCTTTTACTTGTACTTTTTGAACAGAGGAATGTTGTCTTTATGTGAAAGTAGCCTTTTCTTTTCCTTTGATAGGTTGCACCAATGTGGCCGTGGCTCTTGTCCTTCCTCTTCCTCTATCTTTTGTATTTCTTTAGGCTGCAATGGTTGTGTTGCTTCTTCATTTTTTAGTTCAAACACAGCATCTGCTTCTATTTCTATCTCAAAGAGTCTGCATGCATACCCTTTATGTGGGGCTCCTTGTCTAGGCTACTTCTAAGCCAAGCTTCTAAGCCAAACTAGGACCTCTCTCATCTTGCTTTGTGTCCTCTTTGTTTTTGAACCAAACTAGCATCCATCTGATCTTGCTTGTGTCCTCCCTGCTCTTGACTGAATTCATGGTCTATCTTGAGTGATGATGTCTTAAAGCACTCAACCATAATCTTTTGATGCAACCTACTTGCCTCTGCATTCGGAAATGAACTCCATTCATCCATGAGATCCTGTAATGGAGTTTGTAGTTCTATAAATTTGATGGTGGAGGAGGTGGTATTGTAAACATGTTTAGACCTCATGATAAGATAAAACGATAGCCCCCAATATTAGGTTGTGAACACTTCACAAAAATATCCAAGTATGGTCTCTTTGATTCCATAGTAATTCCCACAACCATGCTAGAAGTTATATCTTTCTTAGAGAAGCTTGCATTCCATGGCTCCTCATTTTGCTCCATATCTTTCCTCAACATCATAAGATGTACCTCTATTTTTCTTTGAATGAGAAACCAAACTTTTCTTCCCATGTGCATGTGAGTCCACTTCCCTTGAAAGTTATCAGGGGCATACTCTTTCCTATTGAAATGCAAGGTGGTGCTAGAGACAAAAGCTCTAATCTCTTGAGAGTGCTCCATAATAATTGAAAACCCTACATGAAAAATAATTCACAAGACTTTAGATACAATGCTTCAATAAAATAGCCAATAAGGCTTTAAAGTACAAATTGAAAGACAATATATTTTGCCGATCATACTATAATGTGCCCAAGCTAAAAGACAATGCATCTTGCTTATCATACTGTAATGCGCCCAAGCTGAAAGAAAATGCATTTTGCCCATCCCATTGTAATGTGCCCAAGCGCGGTAATGTGTCCACTGATACAATTATGTGTGTTTCCATTAACAAAATCTTTGAATGGATGATCAAAAATAGCCTCAAAGGCTTTACAAGGCTCAATATATATACATAAATTAAAAAATAATAGCCAATAAGGCGTTACAATGAGATGAGAAAAAATAAAACTATGATGTATCCATCATTAACAATTACATTGTGTCCACTGAAACTTTGACTCTAATGTGCCATCTGCCATCTGAAATTTTGCTCATAGGGTTGTGTTTTGAGTGTGAAACCGCATGTGAGCGTAGGACTGATGCCGATTAGGAACTAGTCGGGAATTTTTTAACATGGCTTTGATTGGTTGTTTTGGAGTTATCTCCTCTATGGATAAACCAATCCATGCTAATCTAAGCTATACAAATCGTCAAATCGAAGAAAATGCAAGAAATAATTTCTTTTTCATATTCATTTTAATAGGTTACCTGCAAGACAAGAGTTATAAACAAATTTTGATTCTCTTCATATATAATTAAAGTATATTTAATTTAGCAAAACATTTTAAACTAAATTAAATATAGATTTAATCTAAAATGAATTAAAATTTACAAATTAAATGAAAATTACAAACTAATAAAATAGAGATTATGTAAACACAAAAATTATAAACTAAGGTAAAATAATTAAAAATAAAATGGTGAAATGATAGACAAAAAAAATCCTTCATTTCTTTTCTCTTTTATATATATATATATGTGTGTGTGTGTGTGTGTGTGTGTGTGTGTAGCAAAACATTTGAAACTAAATTAAATATACATTTAATCTAAAATGAATTAAAAATTAAAACTATAAATACATTATCTAAGATAAACTTAAATTCAAAAATACAAAAAAGTTATATATTAAACCCATTAATTTTGATTTAAATTTAAAAATATATACAAACTAATGAAATAGAAATTATGTAAACACATAAATTATAAACTAAGATAAAATAATTAGAAATAAAATGGTGAAATAGTAGACATCCAAAAAAATCCTTCCTTTTTTTGTCTTATATATATATATATATATATATATATATATATATGTATGTATGCATGTATGTATGTATGTATGTATGCATATATATATATACATATGTATGCATATATATATATATATATATATATATTTTAATAAGTTACCTTCAATACAAGAGTTATATATACGAACTAATGAAATAAAGATTATGTAAGCACATAAATTGTAAACTAAGATAGAATAATTGAAAATAAAATGGTGAAATGGTAGACATCCAAAAAAATCCTTCATTTTTTTTCTTTTATATATATATATATATATATATGTATGTATGTATACATATATATATACATATATATATATATATATATATATATACATTTTAATAAGTTATCTTTAATATTTTAAAATAAATTAAATATATTCAATTAATTTAAACCCTCCCTCTCCCCTTTACGTTGGATTAACTAATAGCTAATTAACTAACTAACTAATCAACTAAATAATTAGCTAATTAATTAATTAACTAATTAATTTGCTAACCCATTGCTGCCTATACCCTCCCCTTATTCCCTGGCCAGCTGCGGCTGCAAGGGAATAAGGGGAGGGGGTTTTACTACCCCCTTCCCCTCATGGCCCTTGCCAAGGAATAAGGGGATGGGGGTTTACTACCCCTTCCCTTATTCCTTGGCGGTCATGGCCACCAAGGAATAAGGGAAGGGGATCCCTCATCCCCTCCTTTTGTTGCGCCCTATCCCTCTCCTTCCGTCGTGTTCCCATCCCTCCATTTTTGCGCCTTCCATTCACGTCCCATCCCTCTCTTTCGCCGTGTTGCAAACGAAGATTCGAGAGGGGAGACAGAAGTTTGGGAGGTCGATGCAAGTTCAAGGGTGAGATTAAGGGGTGGGGAGAAAGGGAATTAGGGGATTAATGCGATGGTGGCAATTAAGGGGCGGGGAGAAAGGGGAGGAGAGAGGAAAATCTCTACCTGTTAGGATCGATGACGATGGATTAGGTGAGGAGAAGATTAGAAGAAGAAGAGGAGAGGAAAGTGAGAATCGAAATGAGAAGGATTCAAATTTCTAGAGAGTTGGAGAAAATTTTCCCGGGAGATTTAAATTTGAAGTGTAAACAAAAAGTGCGGGACGATTTGAATTTAAACTACAAACAAAAGAGCCAACATTCTCCTAAACAAAAAACCCAACATTCTCCTAAACATTCTTCCATCATATATTCTTTCATCCTTTCCTCACTGAACATTCTCTTTCCCAAGATCTCTTACTGACAATAGTACACTGGTCAGAGATCTTTCTGACACTCCTCTCTTGTATTTATTAAGAGTACGACACTTCTACTTGACTCCCCATCCTACTTCTACTTGGCTCCCCATCCCAATTTCTTCCCATCTCTTTCTCTCCCTCCATCCCGCTCCCAAATGTCTGCTGTCAATCAACATTTCCGTTATCATTCAAATGTCCGTTGCCCGCCACAACATCGATTTCCCCACCATAGCATCGATTTGCCGTCATCGCCTACCACATCGCTCGCATCACCCGTTACATTATGTGGAAGGAGAAGAAGGATTGATACCATTCTATGTCAATCAAGTTCAACCAAATACATATCAAGCACCACTACTATTGTGGAGAGAATCACCAAATCACTGAGTGCCCCCATCGTGGTAGCCCCACTACTTTCCAACCCCTTTGCAGAGATTGTGGCACTGGCCATGCTTACATGGATTTCCCCCTCAGGTCTGAACCCCCACAACAAAATAAGGCTAAGCTTAATGTTCCAATAGGCATCATTGGGGTTGATCAACAAAGTGTATGGACCAAAAGCACCTTGTCACCACGAGTAAATATCATCATGCAGCACTCCCTTGCCATTGCCATTGCCATTGCCCACCATCACCATTGCCATCGCTCCCCATTGCTTGCCATCACCATCACCCCCATCGCCATTGCCCGCCATCGCCTTTTGAGAAGGGGGAGGTTATCCCCTCCCCCTATTCCTTGGTGGCCGCCAGGGAATAAGGGAAGGGGATCCCTCATCCCCTCCTTCTGTCGCGCCCCATCCCTCTCCTTCCATCACATTCCCATCACTCCATCATTGTGCCTTAGGTTTGCGTCCCATCCCTCTCTTCCATCGCGTTGCTGTCCCTTCCGTTGTGCTCCCTCCCTCAGTCATTGCCCCTCATCTTTTCTTCGCATTCCTGTCTCATCTCTCCATCCCATCTCTTTCCTTACATCCTTTTTCTCTCTTCTCTTGCTTGTTCTATAGGCCATGGCCTCCCTCTCCTTCTCAAAAAGATTTGTTTCCCTCTCCCTTCTCTCTCCATTTCAGTTTCTTAAATATTTAAGAAAAGGAAACATGAATATAAATTCTTCATACCTGGCTAAGCTAGCTGAAGGTTTTGTAGATAGGATGTAGAGTCAGTTTTGTAGATAGGATGTAGACTCTCCTTGATTCTTCCTCTTGCTACTTCTTGCTCCAATTGATTGAGATAAGAATTAATAAAGAGAAGAAGACCTTTTTATACTTCATTAGGGCAAATTAAGATTTTCCTTTTCTACCCTTCTCTTTTATTTTTCCTTTTATTTTTTTTCACTGGTCTTCTTCCTTCTCCTTTCCTTTCACCCTTCTCTTTCTTTCATACTAAGCACAATTGTTCTCAAGTAATTATACTCAATTATTTTCATAATAAACACGCATTTTTTGAAACTACTAACCTCAAAAATAGTTTTCTAGAGTCATCCTTCTCTTTCTTTTGATAATAAATATCCTACTAGTAAGCACAAATGATTTCATAATAATTAGACTCAATTATTTTCATAATAAATACAAGTTTTTTGAAACTACTAACCTCACAAATACTTTTTTAATGTCAATTGTTACTCAAAATCGCCTATCCATTGAATCACGCCTTTTTCAAAACTACTAACTTCACTAACTCTTGCAAAGGGTGCCTTCAGGGAGATTTAGAGAGAACTAAACACTGTCGAGGAGATTGAGGAGAGTGTCGTTGAAGAGCGCCTCAATGTTGTGACATTGTAAGAGCTCGAGCGGTGGTTGCATGGGTTGTGTAAAGCTATGGCTATAGCAGGAGTTGTGGAGCATGGAAGAGCTAGTCTTGATGTTGGTAGTCAGGTCATCCGAGCTATCGGTGAAGCTAGAGCATAGGCCGTTGTCGTAGTTGGGCATTGCAGGGCAGATGGAGCTATAGGAGCCATGGCCAGTGAAGTTGAAGTCAGTCTAAGAGGCAGTGTCATGAGGAGTTATAGAAATGAATCTATGGGAGCTGCGGAGGTGCTGAAGCCTCTTATCGTCTACTTTGGAGGAGACTCTTGAGGCATTTCCTTTGACTGTGTAGAGGCCGCTTGCTAGAAGTGTAGTCAGCTTCCACCGAGTTGCTGTGAGCTACGAGACTTACTATGTCTCTCTTTCTCACACAAAGAAACACCTCTCAATATCAAAAAATATATATCTCTCAAACTCCCTCTCGGAAGCATAAAAGCTCACACAAAGGAACCTTTTTCTCTCAGAATGGAAAGACACCCCAATCATGTAAACTTCTTCCTCCGAGAGCTCCCCTCCATCTGAATCCTCCATTGACTCAAACAACAAGGATGAAAGAGTATCACTATCTTGCTCCTCTTCTTCTTCTAGTTCAGTGGCACCCGGTTGTACCGGGATCTTCTCTTTTGAAGCACCAAAAGACATGTGTCCCGTCTTCTAATAACTGACTGCATCACTCTTTTCCAACCACGGTCTCCTGAGTATGGCTTGGTAACTTCTTCCTGTATCTTCAATGTCCACTACATGTAGAAATTGATGATGGTGGTGATAGTGATAGGCAAATCTTCAATGATTGCCATGGTGGCGAGCCTTTGACCATCTTCTACTTTGATTCGGGTGGAAGAATGCCTTGTGCATTTCAAATTCAACTTCTTCATGATATGGGGCACCATGATATTACATGCGGCTCCCCCTTCAACACACATACTTTTAATGTGGCAATTGTATATGATGACGTCTACGGTATGCGGGTGCTAGTCAATGTCTTCAAAGATAGAAGAAATCTCCCGTACCTTTCTCTTTTTCTTATTCCTCCATGTAGAGAGCCCTTGCTGCAGCTCACGTCTCACCTTAGGGTTTAATGCTATTAGTTGAGGAAACGTGATGTTCAGAGACCAATTGGCTATGCCCTAGAACAACCGAATAGTCTTCTTGCGCAGAGCCGATAGGGAAATCCGAGGGTGACCACTAACTCTTGCGAGATCTTTTGGCCTTCTCTGTTGGTGATTTGTCATCTCAGCATCTGAGGGCTCTGAGAAGGACACCTTCTTCTTGGGGTGGCTAGGTCCACGGTTTGGAGAGGGGTACGAGGTTGCAGGACTTCTCTTCCCGAGGTCAAGGACCTCCACTTCAGAATCCTCAGAGCCTCATTACCCTAGGAGATTCACCCTTGGCACATTAGGGAATTTGGTGTGATAAGGTCCCTTCTGGTGGCAGTTGAAGCACACAACATTGGCACGTTCTCTTGGGGGGCGGTTGATTTTGATTTCTGATGCCCACCATCTCTAGTCAAAGATCATTCAAGGCCTTAGCAAGGTCATTGACAGTGGGCTCTTCAGCAGGAGGGGCTGGGGGAGTAGGAAGGAGGGGGGCTAATGGGCGAGCTTGGGGAAACTTTCTAGGCAGAGGGTGAAGATATATACCTTGTTGAGGGTAAGCTCCTAAGGGAGGACCATACATTTCAAGTGGAGGCGGTGGATATATCCCTGGCGAGGGGTGGGGGTATGCCCCTAAGTTGGACACCCCAAGTGGTCATTGCAAGCATTGAGGGAGTTGCAGAGGGACAATTGTCTTCTTTGAGGCAGGGTCAGACTGGACTTTGTCAAACCTTTGAGAAATCTCTTGTGCTTGTACCATGGTCTCTAGATTCTCCCATTTAAGCTTGAGGCAAAATTCATCACTTGCTCCTACTACAAGATAGCCCAGCACATGCTAAGTCATTCTAGCTCAGAATTTGGCATTGTCCTACATGGCAATCAAACAGTCCAAGAGCATGGCCGCTCGATCCACGTATCAATGTGCCATCTCACCTTCTGATTGCTTTAGGTTAGCCACCTGCAAGTACACATTCTCCAACTATTCTTTGCCAAAATACTCGATCATAGCCACTATCAACATCGGCCAACTTTGTCAAATGGCCTTGGGCTACTTCTCATGCCACACTTGAGCCAAACCCTCTACAAATGTGGGAAGAACCAACAACCATCTATCTTTAGTAAGAAAATTGAGAGAAACACAACGGCGCTTGAAGGCCACAAGATACTCGTTCAGATTTTCTTCAATCTGACGACAAAGCACATGACCATGAGCCATGCTTCGAAAAGAGGAGGGGATTGAATAATATGGTAAAGGAGGTAAGGAAATACAAGATTATCTATTGACAATAAAGAGCAGATTTTAAAATGGAAGTGTGGGGATGAGACTTCTAGAAAGCAAATTAAGCCAAAATTTGAGTATTGGGAGTGGTGCAATATTTGGTACAAAAAGACTTGATGGCAAAGAGGAGTTCATAAACAACTTTTACAGCTGACATCATTGCGAAATATTGGGGGTATGGTCCTACATATAGTTGTTTATCAAGGAAAAAAGAATATCCATCACCATGGTAAGAAGATGCAGGGCTTGCACATCACCTTTAGGATCCTCGAGCTCTTGTAGTCTCCATGAGATTTCTTCTAGTAGGGTGTGGTTCGGTGTTTCCTCTCCTTTGAAGAGGTGTCTCCTTTTGATTCACAAGATGCTCATGCTAGTGAGTTGGAGATGCTATTTTGAGTTGTTGGAATATACTTCACTTGAATCTCTTCAAAGTCTTGGAAAAGTTGAGTGGCCTATTTTGATGGTGGCCTCTCAAGGCTTCACTTCTCACTCAAAAAGATATGGCCCCCGAAAGCTTTGTCGGCATAACGGAGGGAAGAAAGACAACAGGCCCAGGGGGTGAAATGGTAGCGATGTGCCCTAGGAGAAGGAAGGGGTGCCTGTGGAGGTAGTGTGGTAGATGAGGAGGGAGGCAGTGTGCAAAGCGAGGCGGGAAGCGAGCACGTAGAGAGGTTAGCAAGGCACTACACCTAGAACGAGGTGCAGAGTGCAAGGTGCACTGAGCATAGGTAGCGAGGTAGGCCATGGGCACGTAGAGAGAGTGGCACGGTGTGACGCCTGGAACGAGGTGCAAAGCGTGAGGTGCAACGGCAGAGGTGACGTCCTAGATGCCTGAGGTGGCTGATGCGGGCACGGCGCTCAGAGACGGCATGGGGTGTGAGAAAGGCAGTAGGATGCATGGAGCGAGGGAGGCAGCGAATCGATGCTTGGGGCAACTGATGCAGGCACGACACTCAAAGATGGCACGGGGCACGAGAAAGGCAGCATCGGCTACGGTTGGGCATGGCATGCAAGGTGGAGGCACAGGCACAGCGCTCGGTGAGGGTGGCGAGGCACGAGCATGCAGAATGAGAAGGAGTGGGAGATAGGAGGTGAGGGAGTGGTCAAGAGACAGGGAGAATGAGAGAGAGGGGTGGAGGGGAAGGAGAGAGAAATACAAAGGCAGAGGAAAACTGAAGAGGGGAGAGAAAGAGAGAGAGAGAGACAAAGAGAGAGAGAAGAAAAAGCAATAGTATAATAAAATATGGTGTGCATAGGGCCCAAGGTTGAGGTGGCAGGGCATGACCATGTGCCACCCTTCCACACATAAGAGGATGTTGTACTTAATTCATGGTAGTTATATTATAAAATGTTGAGGTGGCATGGTTCCTCCATGTGCCACCCCTCCACCTAGTGGCCCCATGCCTAGATTTAATGAGAAATGGCACAAGAACCATGGGAAAAGTAATATAAAATAGGTGGAGATGGATATTTTCTTGGATTATTCCCTCCATGTAGGATAGACCCATGTGGGGGGGGGGCTTGGGGGGTGCACTACAAATAAACCCTAGGTATCATGTGCATTCAAGGGGTATTAAACAAACCCCTCAACTAAAATTTTTTCCCTAATAAAACTACCCCTCTTTAGTAATGAACTAACGGGTTTTTTCTAAAAGTTGAATTTAAAAAACCCTCTTATTATTGTAATCCTATTAAATTTTTTTCAAAAGTGGGATTAAACTATGCCTCCTTTTGAATGCACATGGTACACTAAATTTTTTGGAGGTGAACTCCCCGAGGGGGGGGGTTGTAGATAGTCTCAGAATTCAAGTTAAATAATGGGGAAAGTAGGATGAGGTGGCAAGATACCTTGTGCCAACCCTCCACTTGTCCTCCTAGATGTTTGTGTATATTATAATATAGGAAGAAGCCATGGGAGTTTGATACACTATAGGTTATGGGGGTTGAATTGAGTGGAAAAGGCTTGTCACACACAACGTACCCACCAAGCTCACATGGAAGAAACCTCCTCTCACACCATGCATGTGGGGGGGTGGCATTTATTAGGAGAGACCCTTCTTTTGGCTATAAAATATGGGGTTTATTCCTTGATGTGACACGCTCAACCTTGTATAGCCACCATTCTAGTATTTTGATTTCCACATCCTTCCTTTCAAATAATGCATGAGCCTAACATAGGGGGAACCTGGGTGAGATCAGCAAGGGTAGGAGAGAGCTGAGTAGAGAATCCAAAACCAAGGAGCTATGGGTTGGCTCCAAGAGATGCATCATGAGGCTGATTTGATGAATCCAGAGCCATAGAGGGGGATTTAGTGGAGAGGCAACCCACAATAGAGTGGAAGGGACCAAGAGCTACACAAGAAGAGGGAGCTTTGCTTGAAGAGCCATGAGGATGATGAGGAGCCGAACCTGGGGAAGAGGGTAAGGGAGCCCCATTTGTTGTATATTTTCTTTGTAGGAAGGGCAATAGTTTGGCATGATCATCTGAAATGAAACAAGAACGTTTATGTCTAGATATTTCTGAGCTTAACTTTTGGTTCTCAAGGTTGTATGCACTAATAAAGAAGTCAAGTCTCCTTTTTTCCTATCCCACCATGAAGCAAACATAGCATCCGCACAAATATCTTTATGATTAAATTGAAAATTATTTCTAGAGACCCAGATGAACCAGAGAGCATGGACCCTGATGAGAAACCAAGGCTCATGCCTTATTTTGCAAAGCATCTCCTAGCATAATAGATTTGCAGTTAACAGGCTCACCACATTCCATGTGAATGAATTTCCACACATTTCTGGCATGAGGGCAAGCAATAAAAAGATGGAAGACATCCTCAACAGAATTTAAACATCTCATACACTTGCCATCACCTTTACCAATGTTGAGTCTTCTTGAGTTAGACCATACTGCCTTATGAAGAATTAGCCAAGCAAGACATGACATTTTCTCGGCACATTCCTAGTCCAAACTCTATGGAATCTAAGGTACCATTTGGATCTGTCATCATTCAATTTCCACCTATTGTTGAGAGTTTTAAATAGATCCTCCATATCAACAATGGGAGTTGGGATAGGTAATAAAGAGGAGCACCCCACCTAGCTAAACTCCTTGTGTATGCATAGTACTAAGCCTCCTTTCCAACTCACATCCCCTTGCCATAATTCCAGTCTTCCCATAATCATTCTCTGATGATGATTGGTTAAGAACTCCCTTATGATTTCAAGCCAAGATTTTCATTTGAAATGCTCTCTATTCCAAAGCTAACCCCAAGTTTGAAGACCTTTCTTGAATAAACTAGCTGCAACTATGAACTGTTCATCTGGCAGAGTGGCAGATCTAAATATTGATGACACCCAAATAGAATCAATGGACATAAAGGTTCCTTTTCCAGAGAAAAGTAGGCATGCTTTTATCTCTTCAAAATTCCCCCAGACATACTTCCATAGGAGACTCCCCTTGGATTTATAGGGTTCAGGGTTAAACAGAGTAGAGATAAAGGGATAATTTTTCCCATTAGATGCCCTGCAAGGTCTAATATACCCCATGTTTCTTAATAGTACCTGTGCCCAATCCTCCTCTAGATGAAGAGTAGCTTTGATAATCCAAGTGGCAGAGAGCTTTTTGGTAGTAGAGGAAATGTCAATCACCCCTAGACCCCCTTCTTCTTTGGGTTTGATACATTATTCCTATCTTACCTTGGATATTTTGTTAGAACCTGCCCATAAAAAGGATCTACATAATCTGATGAATCTGTCTAAACTAGTTTTGGATGGAGACCAACAAGAGAGATAGAAAATAACAATAGGATATAGGCAATGGTTGAGGACCTATTTCATTGTGACATCAAACCCAATTGGAAACCCCAAGAGTCTGAAAACTATCCCTTTTTGTATCTTAATGGATCCTAGCTTTTGGATAACCCCCTATTCTTTCCCACCAGTGAGAGTATCATATCGTGTTTTGGAGTGGTTAATACATGAACCTAAGGCTTGACAGAACACTTCTAGGTAGTCCATTACACACCTAACATCTTGATCAGTGTTTCTAGGAGTCAAAGTTGTGTCATCAGCAAACTGTTGGCATAACAGTTGTTTACCATTACTCATTTCTATCCCTTTCAACTTTCAGAGATCCCTCTTGTATTTGACTTCTAAGAAGCCAACCTAGAGAATCTGCAGCTATGGCAAATAGAAGAGGAGCTAAAGGGAAGCCTTGTTTGATTGATCTATTAAGAAAAAAGGGGTCACTCATGATACCATTAATATTGACCCTAGCTGTGGCATTAGTGAGTAGAAGCTTAACACTTGAAACAAAAAAGGGACCCATTACCATGTCCTGCAAAGATTGGACTACAATCCACTTTGTTGCACCTTGCGAGGACCAGAGACCTCTTGGACTCAAGCACGGTGAGGAGCTCAATCTCCAGACGCTCTTCTTTGGCTCTCCAAGAGAAAATGGAAATGGAAATTTTATGTACATGGACATTTTGAAGTGGGATCTAACACACAAATCTTTAAAGTTTAGCCAAAACATCTCAAATATCTTTTTCAAGTCAATCAAGGTACTCATCCACCAAATGATGCAATCCATATGAGTTCACTGGCACAAAGGAACATTACACAACCAAAGCCTTATTGCATGGGATGTAATGGGGAACACAAACATTGAAAGAATTTTGAAATATAACATAGGATATCAAGACTTTGAGTCTCTAGGAACTTCCCCTAACTACAAGGAGAAGCTTCAAAAGGAGGCATTTGCAATGATGTGACAATTGGGGCCACCCACTTTCTTTATAACATTCTCATATATGCACAGAGCACTTGTGGGACCCTCTTGTGACTTGCCTAAGAACCCGTTATGATACCAAAGGGCCTTGTATATACTAGTGATGTAGATGGAAGAAATATGTGGCATCTCATTCAAGAGAAACCTATTGTGTGTGTACATGGGTTTCGAGACCTTATCTTTAGTTGATTTGAGGAAATGGTTCATGCCCAAATGTGCACGTCTTGGTTGAGGCCCATGTGCCCATGTCTGGGGTTGTTCACATGCCCCATCCACTCCCCAAGTGCAAGACCAAGATTACACGGTCAAGAAGTGTGGGGGGAGCAACCTTGATACGGAGGTGGAGGGTTCCATGGAGATTAGTGTGGAGTGTGAGAGCAAGTGGAGAAGCCCTCTTCTTGGAGCTCAAGTCTAGAGTTGTGACGGAGATTCAAGAGACTCGAGGACTCAAGGATCTTGGTTGGTGACAATGAGGGAGTATAGCTATGTGCTTTGGCTCCTCTGTGCATCCAACAAGTGTAAGTGTCTCAGAGCTTGTTGTATTCTTATTGGCAACCATAGAGCTTGACCCTTTTCTTGTTGGGATTCTTCTCCTTGTCTCACATAGCATTGGGTGTTCCCATGTATGTTGTGTGGTACTACATTGATGTCATTCTTGTGTGTGGTGATGTTGTTCATTGATGTGTGTTCCATCGGATGACATTGGTTGTGTGTTCACTTTCCATTGATTGTCTACTCGCTCTTGACATACTGTCATCGAGAGGACTCTCTCTCCCATTTGTGCCTTCTGACACTAGTCACTAGTCACTACCAAGGGACTAACAAAGTGGACTACACTGGTATGAGGTACAACAACCACAAACTTCAACAAATGATTAACACGCTCAAAAAAGACAAAGGGATTCTAGGATATGTGAATGATCATTTCTTCGTCATAGAGATTCAAAGAGATTCAAGAGACTCGAGGACTCAAAGATCTTGGTTGGTGACAATGAGGGAGTATAGCTATGTGCTTCGAGCCCTCTATGCATCCAACAAGTCTGAGTGTCTCAGATCTTGGTGTATTCTTATCAGCAACCACAGAGCTTGACTCTTTTCTTGTTGGGATTCTTCTCCTTGTCTCACACAATGTTGGGTGTTCCCGTGTATGTTGTGTGGTGTTACATTGATATCATTCTTGTGTGTGATGATGTTGTTCATTGATGTGTGTTCCATCCGATGACATTGGTTGTGTGTTCACTTGCCCATCGGTTTTCTACGTGCTCTTGACATACTATCACTGAGAGGACTCTCTCTCCCTCTTGTGCCTTCCGACACTAGTCACTAGTCACTACCAAGGGACTAACAAAGTGGACTACAGTTCCATCAATTTTTGGCGATCATGGTGGGACTCTCAAGATTGACCGAGCATTGCTCATGAGTCGTAGGTCAAGTCGAAAGAGTGCATCTTCCTCACCTACTATCCACATCCAAGCCCAAGATGAGTTCTTGAGAAGGTCTTTAAATGTACCTTTCTCCTCTGGACAAAGGCCTAGAGGAAGACCAAGGAAGGTGCTTTCCCCCTTGGCAGCTTCCCCATCATGTTCCACTCCTCCTTCCGCATATTATTCTCATCATTGGTCACAATCTTGTAGGCCACATGAGGATACCCCCCTTGCACCACATTGAGTGTTTGTCCCTCCTCCACCAATGGAACCACTACCACAACTTCTTGCAAAGGTCATGGTCAAAGCTCCCAAATTCAAAGGGGCCTTGACAAAGTACGCCGATGACCACATTCAAAGGTTCTTGTATGCATGTAAGCCCTGATAATGCAAGTGAGGCCCAATGGAATGACTCCCACAATGATGAGGGGGTTTCTAAACTATGTAACGAGGAACAACAATGGAGTGCACAAGTGGTACCAGAAGTAGATCCTAAAGCTATTGGACCAGACGGAGTGGTGGAATGCCAATTGTATAGTCAATCACATGTGCCTTATTGGCTCATACGTTTGGACATGATAGGAGTCAACATGGTGGAGCTATCTGAGGTACCCCAAGCAGAATGCCTAGATGAGTACATTGACCCAAATAATGTTGAGGTGATTGGGATATGTGACCAAGTATTCAGAAAGAAGTCAAAAGCTCCCAAACAAACAAAAGCATCTAAAGGGAAAGAAAAGGTGACCTCCCTTCCTCCTACCTTGACTCAAGAGGATTTTCATTCAAAATGGTGTGAAGAAAGAGTGTGGGATTTCCCCATCAATGATTCTCTAGCTCATGAAATAGAACTCCTAGAAGAGGCAGCAAGGGAAGGAAAAGAACTGGGAACATATGGGAAGGACCTAATCAAATAAATCAACTTGGGTAGTCCTGAGCATCCACTATTGAGATATTGAGCTCCACTCGTGATATGCCAGGGTGACCATTATGCATTTATGTCACCGACTTGTCAGCTGCAGATGCGGTTGGTACACTGCCCATGAATAATAGCTGGATGATAGCTATCTTTATGTACTCTAGTTAGTGGCTCAGTTAGTATGCCACCTAGGTTAGCTGAGTTTGGTTTGAGACCCACATATAGGGTTCATCTATTCCATTTGTACTTAGAGAGAGTTCTTTTGGCTTTCACTATTAAGAAGAGGAAAACTGTTTTCAGCCTCCACCTTTGTGTGTATTCCCCCATTGTGTATGTGAGAAAGCTACAAGTCAAACTCCTTACTTCTCTCCCACTCTCTTCACATGGTATTAGAGCTCGGTTCATGGTAAGGAGCTCAAGAAAGCAAACCAAGTTCACGGTGTCTTGGTAAGAGGATCAGTGTTGCTTTCCTTTTTTGAGTTTGGGAGCAAATATCTGCAGGTAGCACAGCCGAAAAGTGCAAGAGTGCACTATCTCAGATTTGGACGCCCTTCGTGGTGTGTTGAGTGGGCAGTATATGCACGTTTTGGTGGCAGAATTTTTCCACAGGCACTCAGGAGAGTGCTCTGTTTTTGCTATGCGACCACTGTTCTGCAGGTCCATGAAAAGTTGCCGAAGAAATTGCATCGTATGCATGTGCGTAGAGATATTGGGAGTGAGAGAATCATTCTTATTGCCTGTTGATGCAGGTCTATATGGAGCAGCCACCAGGTTATGTGCAAGTTGAAGAAAGCCTTGTATGGCTTGAAGCAAGCACCCAGAGCATGGTTTGACAAGATAGGATAGTATCTTGTCACTATTGGCTTTCAGATTTCCACGGCAGATTTCTCACTTTATGTGAGAAAAATAGAGAAAGGTATTATGCTGCTTGTCATTTATGTTGATGATTTGATCATCATAGGTGATAGTGATGAAGATATCCTTCATGTGAAAATGCTATTGAAGCAGAAGTTTGAGATGAAGGATTTGGGAGAGCTGCGTTACTTCTTGGGCATTGAGGTGATTAGATCCACAAGTGGGATATGGCTCTTGCACAGGTAGTATGGATTGGACATGCTGTCCAAATATGGGATGACAGGCTGTAAGCCTATTTTAGTTCCTTTGGAGCAAAATGTGAAGCTGAGCGCAGATGCAGGTGAGCTTCTGGAAGACCCTACTATGTACAGACGCACAGTAGGAAGTTTGATTTATATGACTATTACTAGGCCAGATTTGTGCTATGCTATTGGGTTGGTAAGTCAGTTTATGTAGGCTCCAAGGAAATCGCATTTGGATGCGACTAGATGCATACTGAGGTATGTGAAGTCCACATTGTAGTATGGACTATTTTATGAGACTGGGGTTCAGATATAGTTGCATGGATATACTGATGCTCATTGGGTTGGTAGTATTTCTAATAGATGATCTACCAGTGGATATGTGTTCTCTTTTGGGAGTGCTGCAGTCACTTGGAATAGCAAGAAACAGCCTACAGTTGCCTTGTCGAGCACAGAGGCTGAGTACAGGGGTGCAGCAATGGCTGCATGTGAGGTAGCTTGGTTGCGTAAGCTATTTTATGATATGCATCAATCTACATATGGGCTAATTGTCATTTATTATGATAACATGAGCAGTATACACTTGGCAAATAACCCAGTCTATCATGCTAGAACAAAGCACATTGAGGTGCATTATCACTATGTGTGGGAGAAGGTTCTAGTAGGTTTTATTGATTTGGTTTTTGTCAGCACAGAGGATCAGGTAGCTGACATATTCACAAAGGCATTGGGTGCAGAGAAGCTGTGCAAGTTTAGAGACTTGCTTGGTGTGCAAGAATTGGGATTGAGCTCGAGGGGGTGTGTTGAGATATCGAGCTCCTCTCGTGATATGCCAGGGTGACCATTGTGCATTTATGTCACCGACTTATTAGCTGCAGATGCGGTTGGTACGCCGCCCATGAATAATAGCTGGATGATATCTATATTTATGTACTCTAGTTAGTGGCTCAGTTAGTATGCCACCTAGGTTAGTTGAGTTTGGTTTGAGACCCACATATAGGTTTCATCTATTCCTTTTGTACCTAGAGAGAGTTCTTTTGGCTTTCACATCTAAAAAGAGAAAAACTATTTTCAGCCTCCACCTTTGTGTGTATTCCCCCATTGTGTATGTGAGAAAGCTGCAAGTGAGACTCCTTACTTCTCTCCCACTCTCTTCACATCCACGACCTATCTTCATCAGTAATTGGATTTGGGAAAAACCAAAGAGATTGTAGACAATGAAGACATTTTTCCAAGAGTTTAAAGATGTGTTTGCTTGGTTTTATGAGGGCCTAGTTGGAATCCTTGAGGATATAGGCGTGCATCACATACCCCTCAAGCCTGATAAAAAACCTGAAAGCCTATTTGAAAGCCGCCTTATCGCATGAATCCCAATTATGTCAAGGCTATCAAGGAGGAGCTCATAAAGATGGAAACCGTTGGACTCATAGTCCCAATTGAGCATTCTGAATGGTCGTTACCAATAGTCATTGTGCCCAAGAAAAAGACTAAGAAAATTCAAGTTTACGTGGACTATTGAGCCTTAAATGAAGCAACCACATCAAGGATGGATTTCCACTCCCTTTCATGGATAGGGTTCTCAAAGATGTGGCAGGACATTCATTGTACTCCTTCATGGATGGGTTTAGTGGATACAACCAACTATCCATTCTTGAGGAAGATAAAGACAAAACAACATTTGTGACTCTTTGTGACTCCATGGGGTATATAAAAGTTTAAGAAAATGGCATTCATGCTCAACAATGCACAACCAACATTCTAGAGAGTCATCACCAAAGTATTCCATGAACATCTCACTAATTTTATGCAAGTATTCTTGGATGACTCGCCTGCACAAATGGAAAGAGGTATGAAACAAAAGAATTTTCCCTAAAAGAGCACCTTCATCTTTTGCTTCTATGTTTGAAAAAATGTAGAACGGTCAACCCAATGAAGTGTGAATCTCTAGTTACAAGAGGGACATTGTTGGGTCACGTGATATCCTCTATGGGAATGTGCCCTGACCTAGAGAAGATAATGGCAGTTCTCACAATGGATCCCCCCAATGATATCAAGGGAGTGCGAGCCTTCCTTGGGCACCTCACCATGGTGTTCCCTTTCATTGGGGTCCTAGACAACAACAAGCATTGGCACCCTCAAGAGGGCATTGGTGTGTGCCCCAATACTTGTAAACCTAGACTAGAATAAGGTATTTCATGTCCATACTCATGCATGCAACAAAGCTATCGGGAAATATTCACACAACCTGAAGATGAAGGACCACTAGACCTCCCTATATATTTTGCCTATTGATAGCTCAACTCTCCAGAGACAAACTATTGCACCACAGAGAGGGAGGGGTTGGCAATGGTGTTTGCTTTGCAAAAATTTTGGCATTATCTTTTGGCAAACAAATTCATCATGATCACTGATCGTCAAGCACTCAAGTATCTCCTTAACAAGACTATGGTTTCTAGAAAGGTACAAAGGTGGTTGTTGCTGTTTTAAGAGTTTGACTTTGAAGTGGTGATTCGACTCAAAAAGCAACACTTTGCAACAAACCACCTCTCTAGGATAGAGTCTGGGGAACCTAGCACAGAAGACAGAATTCCTGATGACCTACCAGATGCTTTCCTATTCCAAGCAGAAGCCATTCCATATTGGTATGAGCATGTAGCTACCCTTCTTCCCACGGGCACTTTTCCAGAAGGCATGACACCAAGGCAAAAGCGCACCCTTATTCTCAAATGTGGATGGTATCAAATGATAAATGGACAATTGTACCAGATGGGAAGAGATGGTATTCTTAGAAGATATGTCAACCCACATGAAACCCCTCACATACTAGAAGATGCACATGCTAGACCGGTAGGTGGTCATTGTTCATCACTTGTTACTGTAAGGAAGATACTACAATCTGGGCTATGGTGGCCTTACCTCTTTTGAGATGCAAAGACCTTTATCCAAAAATGTGATGCTTGCCAAAGGGCAGCTCCAAGACCAAACTATCTCAACCACAATCTGCTATCTCTTGGTGAACCCTGGGCTCCTTTTGAGCATTGGAGGTTAGATTTCATGGGACCTATCACCCTAGCCTCCAATGGTCAGAAATACATACTAGTTGCCACAAATTATGCCACCAAATGGGCAAAGGCCAAGGCAACCACTAACAACACTGCAAACACAGTTGCCACATTCCTGTATGAGCACATGTTCACAAGGTATGGTTGCCCCCTCAAACTCATGAGTGATCGGGGTACACATTTTATCAATGAGGTCATCTCACGTCTTCTCCAAATGTATTAAATCTTTCATCGATGATCTTGTGCATATTACCCTCAAGATAATGGCCAAGTAGAAAGCACAAATAAGGTGTTGAGAAAGATGATCTTAAAAATCTACAATGAGATTCTCCAACAATGGCATGAGGCTCTTTTGGGCACCTTATGGGCATATCGCATTGCATACAAAGCAACCACTGAGCACACTCCCTTCCAATTGGCATATGAGCAAGAAGTTGTCATGCCCTTAGAATTCAACTTGGGCTCTTACAAATTGATAACACCCCACACAGACCACTTTCATAAAACATACCTTGCCCCTGGCTAGAGGCTTGGGTGCAACTTCATGAGGAGCGAAGGTTGGCACAAATTTCAACTAAGATTGAGGGACGATGGCAAAAGGCTTGGCATGATAGACATTTGAGGAAACCCAAGTTTGGAAAAGGTGATTTTGTTTTAATGTATGAAGAAATTTCTTTTAAAAAGAAAAGAAATTCGTCTATGCTTGGACACGACCATTCGGTGTTATAGACATCTTCCTCAAGAAGCAGTGTTGCTAAGCACCATTGATGGGGATTCTAAAGTTCTTATTAATGGATCATGACTCAAGTTGTACCGTAAATGAGGGGTACAGAGGGGCATGCACTTTAATTTTAAGGGCATGCCTCCCCTTATTCATCCTCTCATATCCCAACCAACTCCTTGCCCCTCTCTCTTACCTCTGCTGACTTCTCACCTTCCCCTAGCATCTCCACTGCACCCTCTCCCCACACTCGCATGCCCTCTTTCCCCAATCCTACCCATACCTTATGTGCATCCTATTCCCCCACTCTTGCATCCTCTTCCCCCACTTCTTTCATTACCCTATGTGCACCCTATTCCACCACTCTTGCACCCTCTTCCCTCACTTCTTCCCTTGCCCATCGGAAGAACTCAACCATTACTTCCCCTCCCATTCTCTGGTACACACACCTCTACCTCCATACTTATACACTCCTACAATTAGTGTATGTTTCACAACTTGTTCCTGTGGGGGTTAAAGGTCACTGTGCCTTAACCCCGGTTATATACAATACTCAAACACATATATAAATGAATGAAAAAGAAGATTAGGATGGTTCTGCACCCACCAAAACTTGTGTGGCTCTCTGTCTCTGTCTCTCTCTCTCCTTCTTCCGTTCTTGCTTTCGTTGAGAGCACTCTCAACTGGTATCAGAGCCCGGGTGATCTAGCTGAGCGTGCCTGAATGCTTGGAAGCTCAGTAGCTCTGTGGGAGGAAGGAGAAGCTTTGTGGGAAGCTTTGTGGGTGACTTTACTTGCATCCGAGTGTGCAGAGACCTTGGAGGAACCTTTGGAAAAGTCACTTTGGCTTTGCGAAGTGGTTTTGAGAGCCTGTTAAGAGCTTTCAAAGAAAAAGTCGTTTTTTGAGCTTTTTCCTGTGCCGTTCGATGACAGAGACTCTGTATTGACTTGTAGAGGCAACTATTGCTTGCTTTTGGTGTCCACATTACTTCAGGAGCTTGGAAACACCTTCATTCTTGAATCTGGGATCATTTCAGTGGATTTCTGACTCAATGTGTCAGTTTCTACGTTTTTTGCCCGGGTGTTGGAACTCAAGTTTGGAGCAACCATTTGCAGATCTATCAGTTCCGGTGGACTCAAGAGGTTCTAAAACTTCTATGTTGCCATCATTCGCACTCCGGTGGAGTTTACAAACAGCTCTGTTTCCAAAAACGTTTTTCAGTCCGTGTGTTGGACCCAGTGATTGAGACCACGGTTTCTAAAACCGTCTGTCCCATTGCGTTCCGGACGCCCAAAAACCCCTACCTATCAATTCTTGTATGATTCGGTGGAGGATTTTCAGAGTTATAGATCTCTGTGTATTCGATTTCGTCTCTCTGTTATGCATTTTTCATTCTAAGGTTTTGAAACCTTAGATTTATGCCACATGGCAGTGGATAAGTATTGACTCCCATTTCTCACTCATCGGTTGGGATTTTGGAGTTCTGGCAGAAGAGAGATATTTGCAGATTTTCTTGCTGAGTCCAATTATGCGATGGCACCCATGTTTTGAGGCATCTCAAGTTCTATTTTCAGTAGCGCTCATTACCGTGGGACTATGATTTCTTGAGCATACCTTATGCAGATCACTCTAGTTGTAGCTTGAGCAGTGTGCGCTCATTTGTTGTATGCATTGGGTTACAGTGGATGATTTATAGGCCATTTGGATGCATTGCGGTCCTTGTTGGATGCGCTGATAGGCCCAAATTGCCTTGTGGGATGCTATTTTTTATGGACGCTTTGCACATGGATGCTATTTTATGCTGAGGGACAACCTTGACACATTGCTGGTGATGCACTGATAGTGCTATGCTCTCTTGGATGAGATATTATTGATGCATATGCCAGTGGACGATGTTTATGCTTGAGTCATTTGGCACTTATTGGCATTTTCTTTTGGGCCAGATTTGCTCATATGGATGCATAGTATATGCACATGAGTCAGATGCATCTTTTGATGCTTTGAGCTTTGAGTTTTGGTGACATTTCACTCTATTGTGGCATACACATTTGGGTGCACCTGGTATTTGATGTGATTCTCTCTTGCAGGCACTAGCATTTGGGATTTTGCTTTATTTGCATCATGGCATCCTCTTCCATGTCTGAAAAGGAGTTTTTCAACACTAAAAAGTTTGATGGGACAAACTTTTCTTTGTGGAAAGAACAGATAAGGGATGTGCTTATTCAAAAGAAGCAGATTAAACCCTTGGCAGGTATTGAAGCTAAGCCTGCGGATATGTCTGAGGATGATTGGAATGAGTTGGATGCATTAGCAAAGTCTACTATTAGACTTCATCTTGCAGAGTCAGTTTATTTCATAGTAGTAAATGAGCAGACTACGGAAGATTTGTGGAAGAAACTGTGTGTCACTTATGAGAAGGAAACTACCTCTAATAAAGTTTACCTCATGAAGAGGTTGTTTGAGCTGCAGATGAAGGAAGGGGTCTCCATTGCTTCTCACTTGAATGAATTCAATATTATTTTCAGCCAGCTTCAGGCTCAGAAGATGAATTTTGATGCGGAGACTAAGGCAATATTTCTCTTATGTTCATTGCCATCCTCATGGGATACCTTCCGTACAGCTGTCAGTAACTCTGCACCTGGTGGAGTACTGAAATTTGATGATGTTGTGGGTAGCTTGTTGGCCAAGGAGATTAGACGGAAGTTTATGGATGGCAACAAGCAGGATGCAGCCTTAAATGTGCAAAGGGGTAGATCACAGTTCAGGGGGAAGTCCCAAGAAAGAGGGAAGTCTCGTAGCAAATCCAGGGCACGGAACATTGAGTGTTACCACTGTGGCAAGAAGGGCCATATGAAAAAGGATTGCTACAAGCTGAAAAGAGAGCAAAAGGATCAGAAAAAGAATGCAAATTGGGGTGCAAATCAAAAGGAAGAGAGTCCAAGGGAGGACAAAGGAAAAGTGAAGATCGAGGAGATCAATGCAGTCACACATGATAGTGACAATGATGTTCTCTTCATGTCTACTTTATCTGCAGAGTTGCTTACCACTTCAGATGATGCATATTCCCAGGATTGGATTTTGGATTCTGGTGCTTCATTCCATGTTACTCCCCATAGGGAATGGTTCTCCACTTATGATAGTGGAAAGACAGGTTGTGTGCATCTTGGAAATGACTATGCATGTGACATAGTGGGAGCAGGTGACATAAAGTTTTCTTTTGCAAATGGGTCTGCATTTGTTTTGAAACATGTGAGACATGTGCCTAAGCTGACCAAGAGTCTTATTTCAATGGGTCAGCTAGATGATGCTGGTTTTCACACCACTTTTGGCTTTCAGAGTTGGAAAATTCAGAAGGGCTCTATGCTTTTGGCCAGCAGTGCCAAGTGTGGTACTTTGTATCCCTTACATGTATCAGGGGTACTTGATCATGTTGTTGCAATAACCGAGCAGCCAAGCACTTCTTTGTGGCATTGCAGGTTGGGGCACATGAGCCAAAATGGAATGAAACTCTTATGCCGTTTGGGTTATGTACCGCATTTGAGTTTCTCTGATTTTGAATTTTGTGAGCATTGTCTCTATGGGAAGCAAACTAAATCAGCCCATAAAAGAAGGGGAAAGAAAGAGTTTGAAATGCTTGATTTTGTGCATTCAGACGTATGTGGTCCCATGCCTACACGGTCATTAGGCGGGGCTGAATACTATGTGACATTCATTGATGATGCAACTAGGAAAGTGTGGGCTTATGCTATAGCTCGGAAGAGTGATGCGTTCCAGGTATTTCAGAAATGGCTGGCCTTGGTTGAGAATCAGTCAGGTAGAATGCTTAAATGCCTACAGACTGACAATGGTGGAGAGTATCTCTCTCATGACTTTCAGCATTTCTGTGATACACGTGGGATTAAGAGGGAGCTCACATCCCCTCGTACTCCAAATAAAAATCCAGTTGCAGAAAAGATGAACCGTACCATTCAAGAAAGGTTGCAATGCATGCTTTCCAATGCAAGTCTTTCTGGTGGTTTTTGGGCTGAGGCAATGAAGACTGCAGTGCATGTGATCAATAGATCACCTAGTAAGAGTTTGGATGGTGGTATTCCTGAAGAGGCATGGAGTGACAAGAAGCCCTCTTACTCTCATTTGCGTATATTTGGGTGTGAGGCATATGCACATGTGCCAAAAGAGCTTCGAAAGAAGTTAGATCCTAAGTCTAGGAAATGCATCTTTCTGGGTTATGGTGAAAGTGGAGAGATGGGCTATCGTCTCTAGGATCCAGAAGCAAAGAAGATCATATGCAGCCATGATGTGGTCTTCAATGAGAAGAAGATGCATAAGGCACCCATGAGGGATGTGGAAATGAGGAGAATCACTTTCCAGGATGTGAATCCACCTGCATATGTTGATAGACAGCAAGCTGTCCATGCACCAAATGTGCAAGAAATGGTACAACCAAGTACTCCCACAGGTATACAATCAAGGGTAGATGATGGATCATCTATTGGTGGAAATGATGAGCCAAATGTGGCTGATATGCAAGTGGGACAGCAGCACTTTCCCTAGCCCTTTGGGCCTTCGACCCACGTTCGCTGCTTCGTTGGCTTTACAAACGAAGGCTTTAGCCCCGATGTCACCTAAATGCTCATGGATGGCTGAAATGCCCTTGAGAAGATCATCTAGAGTGTCTAGACTGCCTGATAGGTTTGTTCCAGGGGATCATCTAAATGCTCATGGATGGCTAAAATGCCCTTGAGAAGATCATCTAGAGTGTCTAGACCGCCTGATAGGTTTGCTCATGGATGGCTGAAATGCCCTTGAGAAGATCATCTAGAGTGTCTAGACCGCCTGATAGACTATGTGATGCTTACTGATTGCGGGGAGCCTTCTTGCTACAAAGAGGCTATGATGCGTGAGGATCAACGCAAGTGGGAGTATGCTATGCAATCAGAGATGAGTTCACTTATGAAGAATAAGACTTGGGACTTGGTTTCTTTGCCACATGGAAAGAAAGCATTGCCATGTAAATGGGTCTACAAAATGAAGGTCACAGGTGATGATGTGCCTAGGTACAAGGCCCGTTTGGTTGCTAAAGGGTTCAAGCAAGAGAAGGGTGTGGACTTTGATGAGATATTCTCTCCAGTTGTGAAGATGACCACACTTAGATGCATGCTTGGACTAGTGGCAGCAAAGGATATGGAGCTTATGCAGATGGATGTCAAGACAGCTTTCTTGCATGGGGATTTGCATGAGGAAATTTACATGGTGTAGCCGGAAGGCTTTGAAGAAAAGGGCAAAGAGCATTTAGTTTGCAAGCTGAAGAAGAGTCTCTATGGTCTTAAGCAAGCACCTAGAGAATGGTATCAGAAGTTTGATGCTTTCATTTGGTCCCAGGGTTTTAGAAGGGAGTGAAATTGATCACTGCCTCTACACTAAAAGGGCTAAGGATAATAGCCTGATAATCCTGGCACTATATGTGGATGATATGCTATTGGCTAGCAAGAATACTTATGAGCTAGATGCATTAAAGGCCAAGTTGCATGAGGCCTTTGATATGAAGGATTTGGGACTTGCAGGTCATATTCTTGGTATGCGCATCACGCGTGATCGGAGTAGGAAACTCCTTTGGCTTTCACAAAAAGAGTATGTTACAAAAGTATTGCAGCGTTTCAATATGGAGGGGGGGAAGGCAGTGAGTACTCCATTGCCTCCACATGTGAAACTGAGTCATACAGATAGTCCCAAATCAGATGAGGAAAAGGCCATGATGGCCAAGGTTCCTTATGCATCAGCAGTTGGGAGTCTTATGTATGCTATGATAGCTACTAGACCAGACATTGCATTTGCAGTGGGAGTTGTTAGCAGGTATATGGCTAATCCAGAAAAGAGGCATTGGGAGGCAGTTAAGTGCATCATGAGGTACATGAAGGGTACCAAGGAGATGTGCATTTGCTTTGGTAAAGGAGACATGCGTGTACTTGGGTACACAGATTCAGACTATGCAGGGCATGTGGATAGTAGGAGATCCACTTTTGGTTATGTGTTCACCTTTGCAGGTGGTGCAGTGTCATGGATGTCTCGCGCACAGAAGTGCGTTTCTTTGTCTACCACAGAGGCTGAGTATGTTGCAGCCACAGAGGGTTGCAAGGAGGCTATATGGCTTGACTGGCTAGTGGGAGATTTGGGGATTCATATAGGTGTACCGACATTGCATAGTGATTCCATGAGTGCTATTCAGCTAGCACGGAATCCGGTCTTTCATGCAAAGACCAAACACATTGAGGTCAGGTACCATTTCATCAGGGAGGTACTTGAGGACAAGCGCATAGAGCTTGTCAAGGTTCATACAGATGATAACCCTGCAGATATGCTGACGAAGAGTCTACCTAGTCAGCGGTTTGAGTATTGTCATGTATTGATGGGCATTGGATAGTATGCTCACTAGTTGTTCTCTCTTAAAGGCACATTGTCCTTTAAGTGGGAGGTTGTGGGGTTAAAGGTCACTATGCCTTAACCCCAGTTATGTACAATACTCAAACACATATATAAATGAATGAAAAAGAAGATTAGGGTGGTTCTGCACCCACCAAAACTTGTGTGGCTCTCTGTCTCTCTATCTCCTTCTTCCGTTCTTGCTTCCTTTGAGAGCACTCTCAGTTCCCATCGTGTTGTCTCCAAATTCTCACCTTGTCAGCACTTGTCACCACTAGTCACAACTTCTCACCACTTGTCAATTGTCACCATTGCCACCGTGTTGTCACCAAATTCCCACCTTGTCACCACTTGTCACTACTAATCACAACTTCTCACCACTTGTCAATTGTCACAATTCCCACTGTGGTGTTACTAAATTCCCACCTTGTCACCACTTTGTTGATCACCACTTGTGTCCACGTTGTTGTCACCACTTGTCTCATCGTCACACCTCCTACCATACTACCTCCCACCTCTTCCCTCCCTTGTCACAAATAAACTCTTGCTTTTGCCTCCCCTACCTCCCCCTTGCTTTTGCCTCCCACCTCTAACCTCGTCACACCTCCCACCTTGCCACTCACCCCATCACACCTCTCACAACTCCAAAAATGCCCATCACCACCTCGTCATAGTCCAACCTCACCTCATCACAACTCCAAAAATCACCACCAACCTCATCACAGCTCCAACAAAAAACTACCTAGTGCCCATCACCTAAATCAAGTCATTGTCACATCTATCATTGCTCTTTCTCCAAGTTGTCATTGCTTTTGCTATCACACATAGACACTCTTGCCTTTCCACCCATCCTCTATCCTAAGCGTGTCATACATCTCCCATCATACCTAAACACTCTTGCCTTTCCACCCATCCTCTATTCTGAGCGTCACACCTCTATTGCCTCTTCTAAGCGTAACACCTCTCTTGCCTATTCTGAGCATTGCACCTCCTCCAACCAAAACTTATATTTCATTGTGCCATTGCTTTTTCTCCAACTTGCCACTCCTTTTGTTGTCACACCTCTGCCATCACACCTAGACACTCTTGCATCTTTGAACATCCCACCTATTTTCTTGCCTATTTTGAGTGCTCTTGCCTATTCTGAGCATCCTCACACTTTGAATCAGCTTGCCTTGCTTTTTCTCCAATGTTTCCTCCATGCCAATCTTCTCAATGTCCCATCTCTTCTCAATGCCTCTCTTCCTAGTTGGTCCAGATTGCCTTGCATCCACATTGCCTTGCTTTTTCTCCAACGCCTCCTCCATGCCAATCTTCTCATTGCCACATCTCTTCTCAATGCCTCTCTTCTAGCTAGTCCAATTTGCCTTGCATCCACATTGCCTTGCTTTTTCTCCATCACACCTTAGCTATCTTTCTATTTTTGTGGAGCAGCTGTCTTTGTGGAGAAAGGGCTCTCCACTCGTGAATTCTTATGGATTCTTTCCATCACAGCTCATGGACACACCTTGCAGATTAGTTACGTTGTGGGATTCGTGGATCAACTTGTGGATTCATTACATTCATGAAGAGAGCTAATCTGCACACAGCTTTGTGTAGATTAGCTAACACACCTCTTACAGCTTTGTGCAGATTAGCTCTCTTCATCACAAGTTACAATCTAGGATTGTGGATTTGCTTTGTCATAGCAGCTCTCATTGTCACAACAGCATCATCACAGTGATTCTTCACAAACAAGAACTTGATTCATCTCAACAACAACATGTCACACAGAGATTGATTCGCCACAACAAGAACTTGATTCATCACACAGCAGCTCTCATACAACATCAACAGCTCTCACAGTCATTGTAGTCACACTTGATTTGTCAAATCACACTTGATTTGTCATAGCCCATCAGCTCGAAGTCTTCATCATCACAGCTCTTGACTCTTGGATTAACTCTTGGATTCATCACATTCAATTTGTCTCGTCACATCTTGTGGATTTGGAGTCTCGTCACACTTGGTGGGTTTATGGATCATGGACCTACCAGTTTCGACACTCTCTCCACCAAAAAATAACAAAAGCATTCTTTCTTTTTTTTGTCCCATGAGTTCTTCCTATTCACTGGCTGCCTATCTTTCCATCACACCCGCGTCCTCTTCATCGACTCCCCCTCCTTCCAGCGTACCGTCATCGGATGATAATAGAGTTTCACGGTTACTTCAACTCTTGGATACTCATCCTGAGTGGGAAACCATGCTGACTTCTCCCACATCAGTGGGATTATCTATACCTAGCTCCTCAATTACCTCACCATCAACACCTCCACCGTGTCTCCTTGGTAGCAATCCTCAAACACCAACTCTCCATTTTTTTTCCTCGGTCTCCTCGCCATCAAGACCACCTCCATCTCTAACCTCTTTCATCTCTACATCTCCATCTATACTAGCCTCTCCTTTGGTTCCAACTCTCCTCATAGGATCTCCATTATATTCCATTGCTTTCTCAACTTCAACACCCGAGCAACACCCTCTCCGATATCTCTTCCCCCATCCTCTCCATTAGATCCCATTGAAACCTCGTCATCAAAACCCCCTCCATTCTCTCTTCGCCCCTTCTCTGCTCTTGTGCACCTGAGTTCAAGTGAAGAAGAGGAAGGAACACAACTTGGCCACACAACTGCTTGACACAAAAGGCCACCTCAATCCAAGAGCGTGTCATCTTCCCAAGCGCCACCGCCTCTTATGATTACTTTTATAAATGCGCTGACATGCTCACCTCTATCTTCTATTTTTGATGCTACATCTCTTGCATAACTGGGTTTAGAATTTTTTGATTCAGCATGTTGATGAGGTAGATTGTCGCACTTTCATTTCCTCTTTTTCTTCCACTGTACCGCCACTCTTCCCATCTCAAATTGAGTCTTCCTTCCACTTGCACACACCACCCATGGCACCTACCAATTTTGGATACAATGGCTTTCGACTCCATGATCTCCCCACACATCTTTTGAGACTGTATCCCAATGCCACTCCTCGGGATTGCCATGGCATCAAAATCAATAAGATTGAGATATATCCCTCCCTCTACTGCCTCTTCAATACCTCACTACGCACCTTACACCTTGCCCAGGCTGATATCTCTTGACCCCATACTTTGATTCTCTCTTATCTCTTGCCCATCAAAAACCCTATCCTTTTTCTTAACTTATTAGCAACCATCTCACCACCACCATCCGTCGTATTTGCATAACCACATACCTTGGGCCCCTGATTACTGCTCTCTTGTCTCCCACAACTCCCCTAACCCCACCCTCACTGCCTCTAACACAATCTCCTCTCCTTCTGCCCTCTTGAGGCTCCCCAATTATTCTTCCCCTCTCTGGAACCACAACACCAACCATTACCTCTCAACCCCCAACACCACCTATTACCCCCATTCCTATGACTCTCTCACTAGCACCACCATCTCTCACTTCAACCACAACAACTCCATCCCACACACCATTCCAACCACCATCTCTTTCCAACGCTCTCTCTAAAAGGCCTCCCCTTCCCCTCGCTCACCTAGAAAGCACCCTCGCTCAACCACACTCCCATTGCTTTCTACTTCTCCCACATCCACCCCTCTGCTATCTACTTCCTCCACACCTCCTGCTCTTGTGCAGTCCTCCCCCTCCACAAAGATGCCACCCCCCAAGTTCGCACAACCTATCACATGCACCTCTAATCTCCACCACCACATCTCATTTCCCCATCTTCCTCACAAGGTCCTCATCCAACATTACCAAGCACAAGTGGATAACTACACCTCAAACTAGTGGACACATTGAATTGTTTTGCCCTCACTTCTTCTTCAGTTCACCACTTGGCATCTCTACCCATGCCATCCCCGTAGGTTCCACCCGCATTTCCTCTCTAATTTTCTACAAGACACCATGGTTGTGTTACCCCACTCACCCACAACACTATTTGCCATCCCACATCTCTTGATCCAGTACTAGTACCTCTACTTTAGGTCTCATCTTCCTTCTCTCTTGTAGCTCGATGGGTAGAAGTGGATCTCCCTAATACTTATATCACATACCTCAACCACTTCCTTCACACAAAAAATAACTACTAGTGGATGCAAGCACCTAGCAAGCCCTTAATCACAGATATCCCAACATACCCCCCCTCAAGGGTTTGCCTCTTGCTATGTCAAGGACACATCTAGTCACATAGTTTCACATGCCATCTCATGGTGGTCACACATGCCATCTCATGGTGGTCAAGGATTAATCTATGGATGGGATCTCATGCTATAGTAAGGGTGCCCAAGGGTCAAGGTTTACTAAAATGGTATAGAACCCCCCAAATGGTTAGCTCCCTTGCATGTACAAGGATTAAACTTAGGCCTTTGTGTGGACCTAGTTTCTCATGTCTACTAGAGGTACCATGGGGGCAAACACATATCACATGGCCTACATCATATGGTGACTAGAGGTGATTTACAAAACACACAACACATAACACATAACATTTTTTTTGGAGTACTATTCCAGGCAGAGAACCTCAAAATTGACCAAGTGATGATAAAAAAAGCTCAAAAGACAAAGTATTTATCTTCTACCACAAAGTTTGATTCTTCATTTGTTGATGGAATTCTCTCTTTCACTATATTTGATTTGTTTTTTATGTAGGCCTTCTTCAAAAGATACGCTTCACTTTCCTTAGAGTTGTAGTAGGTGTAAAGAATAAGGGAGAGAGATAGGAGACTCAAGTGCAACTTTCTTCACAACACAAAAAAGAGAGAGGACACAAGGTTGGAGGGTGAAGCATTTCTTCACTTTTGCACACAACAATAATACAATAGAAGAGGGAAATACCCTATATGTCAAACCCTAGAAAACGTGGTTCATATGTGAACCCAAACCAAAAACATACGTGGTAGTCTAACTACACCACGAGTACAACTAACATAGGCGGTGACATAAATGATAGTCATCTAGGAGATATATCGGGGGTAGATCTTGATATCTCAACACTCCCCCTCAAGCTCAAATCCATCTCACGTACACTAAGCAAGCTCCTAAATCTGCGAAGCTTCTCGGTACCCAATGCCTTCGTAAAAATATCAGCCACCTGCTCCTCAGTGCTGACATAGACAAGATCAATCTCACTAGCTAGAACCTTCTCTCTCACAAAGTGATAATGCACCTCAATGTGCTTCGTTCTAGCATGATAAACTGGGTTATTAGCAAGCATGATGCTGCTAATGTTGTCACAATGAATGACAACTGCTGCATGAATTGACTGTCCCATATCTGCAAGTAGCTTCCGTAACCAAGCTACCTCACATGCAGCCATTGCTGCACCCCTGTACTCAGCCTCTGTGCTCGACAAGGCAACTGTTGGCTGCTTCTTGCTGCTCCAACTGATGGCACCACTCCCAAGGGAAAACATAAAACCACTAGTAGATCTCCTGTCTGAGACACTACCAACCCAGTCAGCATCTGTGTATCCATGTACCTGTAATGCACACCCAGCTTCATAAAACAGTCCATAATGCAATGTGGACTTCGCATGCCGCAGTATGCGCCTAGCCGCATCCAAATGTGGCTTCCTCGGTGCCTGCATAAACTGACTCACCAGCCCCACAGCATAGCTCAAATCTGGTCTGGTTATAGTCATGTAAATCAAGCTACCTACTATGCGCCTATACATAGTAATATCTTCAAGAAGCTCACCTGTCTCTGCATTGAGCTTCACATTCTGCTCCAATGGAACAGAGATAGGCTTACAACCTGTCATCCCATATTTGGACAGCATGTCCAAACCGTATTGCCTTTGCAACAGCCATATCCCACTCGGGGATCTAATAACCTCAATGCCCAAGAAGTAACGCAGCTCTCCCAAATCCTTCATCTCAAATTTCTGCTTCAACAGCAGCTTCACTTCATTAATGTCTGCATCACTATCACCTGTAATAATCAAGTCATCAACATAGATGACTATAAGCACAATCCCTCTGTTTGTCCTTTTCACATAAAGTGAAAAATCTGAATTGGAAATCTGAAATCCAATAGTGACAAGATATTGCCCTATCTTGTCTGACCATGCCCTCGGCACCTGTTTTAAGCCATACAAGGCTTTGCGCAACCTGCATACAAAATCGGGGTGTGAATTATCCTCATAACCTTCTGGCTGCATCATATAAACCTCTTCCTGCAAATCACCATGCAAGAAGGCATTTTTCACATCCATCTGATGCAAAGACCATCCCTTTGTAGCAGCCATAGCAATTACTGCTCTCACGGTTGCCATCCTTGCAACTGGGCTGAAAGTTTCCTCATAGTCAATTCCATATGTCTGCGCAAAACCTTTGGCAACCAATCTTGCCTTATACCTGCTAACAGACCCATCAGAATTGTGCTTTACTTTGTAAACCCACTTGCAGCCAATAGCCTTCTTATCATGAGGCAAAGGCATCAAATCCCAAGTGTGGTTTGCATCCAAGGCAGCCATCTCTTCATCCATAGCTGCTTCCCAATTTTTATGCCCTGCTGCATCCTCAAAACATGTGGGCTCTGGCTCTTCTAGAACCTTGACCATATAAGCATAGTGATGTGTTGTATACCCATCATATCTCAGCCTGTCAACTGGATACTTAATACAAGTGGACCTCCGTACAACTGGATCAGTTGCAGGAGTCTTTAAATCATGCCTGCTTTTCCTTGCACCAGGTGTAACAACAGAAGGAATCCCAAGTTCCTCATCAAGGCTCATTTCAGAGCCGCTTGACTCTCCATCAACATGAGAGCTACCAGTAGACACATCAAACACTGGAGCATGGTCAACTTTTTCTTTTCCCTTATGTGATACCTGCACAACACTATCAGGGCTACCATGTGACGATTCACTAGATCTCAATCTCCCTGTCCATGCATTAGATCCACTAGTAGAGGACTCTCTGGGTCCACTCAAGGCTTGAGATTGCTGCTCTGCATTTATTGCAGCATTCCCATGTTGAGATATCAAGCTCTACCGCCGATATATCTCCTGGATGACTATCATTTATGTCACCGCCTATGTTAGTTGTACTCGTGGTGTAGTTAGACTACCACGTATGTTTTTGGTTTGGGTTCACATATGAACCACGTATTCTAGGGTTTGACATATAGGGTATTTCCCTCTTCTATTGTATTGTTGTTGTGTGCAAAAGTGAAGAAAGGCTTCACCCTCCAACCTTGTGTCCTCTCTCTTTTGTGTGTTGTGAAGAAAGCTGAACTTGAGTCTCCTATCTCTCTCCCTTATTCTTTACATGGTATCAGAGCCTTGTTCGTGGTAAGGAGCTCAAGAAAGCAAGCCAAGTTTGTGGTGTCCTGGTAAGAGGATCAGTGTTGCTTTCCTATTTCGAGTTTGGGAGAAAATCTCTGCAGGTAGCACAGCCAGAAGTGCAGGAGTGCACTGTTTCAGATTGAGAGGCCCTTCACGGTGTGGCGAGAGCACAATATATGCTGCGGGTAAGGGCAAAGCCCTTGGTGACTTTATTTTTTTGATTTGAGGCCGTTTCGGGGCCCGTTTTGAAGGCGGAAGCTCTTCGCAGGCATTCAGAAAAAGGCCCTATTTTTCGCTGTGCGACCACTGCGTGCGACCACTGCACGGCTAGTCGGTGGAAAGGTGCCACAGAAATTGCATCGTATGCCTGTGTGCAGAGATATTGGGAGTTGTAGATTCATGCCTGTTGCCTGTTGATGCAAAATCGTCACTAGGAAGTGACGATTTTGATGCAAAATCGTCACTAGGAAGTGACGATTTTGCCTGTTGATGCAAAATCGTCACTAGGAAGTGACTGTGTGGTGAAATACCACTTTCGTCAGTGTTGTGGATCTGCCCCTGTGAGGTTTTTTGCAGAAGTTTTGCTATTTGCCCTTGTGAGGCATTTGCTGTGTTTACAGGTTGCTGTTGCAATTCGTGATTTGTAAAATGTCTGAGAATCTGTCTACCATTATTAGTGAGAAGCTTGACAAGAACAACTTCCAAGCATGGAAGTTCAGGATGACAAACTTCCTTATGGGAAAGGGAGTTTGGGAGTACATCAGTGGTGAAACTGCAGAACCAGTTTTGGGTGCTGCTCCCACTCCTGCTGAATTGAAGGCCTTTAAAGAATGGCATGAAAAAGCCAGAAAATGCCTGTATTGGCTGTCTGTTAGCATTTCAGATTCTATGATTGTGCATATATAGGATGTAGAGACGCCTAAGGAGGCATGGGACACATTGGTGAAGCTGTATAGCACAAATACCAAAGCACGAAAGATGCAGCTAAAGCAGGAGTTGCACAATGTGCAAAGGAAAAATCTGAATATAAATGAGTATTCCTTGAAGGTGAAAGGCCTTGCAGATTCTCTTGCCTCCATTGGAGCACCTGTTGATGATGAGGACTTAGTGTCCGTGACCTTGAATGGTCTTGGGAAAGATTATGCACAGTTTCGGACATCCATTGGAGTCCGTGAAACATTTCCTGATTTTCAGGAACTTATTGCTCTCTTGCTGAGTGAAGTTGCTGAGTGAAGAGCAAAGGAATGGTGGTTCAGCCACCTCAACTTCTCAAGAGATTGCTTTCTACTCGAATACAGGTAGAGGCAGGGGTAGAGGAAGAGGCCGTTTTGGTGGCCGTGCAGGAAATCAGAACCAATAGCAACAACAGGAAAACCAGTCCTATGGAGGAGGACGTGGTAGTTCTAGAGGCAGGGGGAGCCAAAGAGGCCGTGGTTCATGGCAAAGGAACCAGCAAGTAAATAGCAGCACAGAATGCTATTATTGTGGAAAGCTTGGACACAAGGAGAATACATGCTATAAAAAGCAGAATGACATCAAAAGTGGGAAGTTGCAGCAAAGCAACTATGCATCATCAAGTGGGCATGGTGACGACAGAAATGAGCACCTTTTTGTGATGCGGCATATGGTTAACTCCATGTCAGGAGATGCTGCAGCTTGCAATGATGTTTGGTATGTTGATTCAGGTGCCTCTAACCACATGACCAGTCATGGTGAGTGGTTTCATGATGTTAGAAATTTGGATAAGCGAGGTTATGTTGAAACAGGTGATGATACTGCGCACCCAATTACGCAGGTTGGTAAAGTGCCATTGGCTATGCAGGATGGCAAAACGAAGTACTTGGCAGATGTACTTCATGTTCCAAAAATCACTAAGAACCTGGTTTCAGTTGGCCAGATGGTTGAGCAAGGTCTGCAGGTTAGATTTAATCCTGATGGATGCTTTGTTGAGGACTTGAAAAATAAGTGCCGCTTGGTTGCGAAAGGCAACAAAAATGGCAGAATGTTCACCTTGGATGTTGATATGCCTGAGGTGAAAGCTGCTATGTTTGCGCATGGGAGAGGTGTCATTGCAGATATTGAGATATGGCACAAGCGCATTGGGCACGTGAATATACAAAGGCTGAAATCTATGCAAACGAAAAACATTGTTGCAGGTTTGCCTAAATTCAGAGTTGAGGGAATGCAAAAGGTATGTGAAGCATGCCAAATGGGTAAGCAGGCCAGACATGCATTTCCCAAAAATGCTAAGGTGAGCAGAAGACCTTTGGAAGTGATCCATTCAGATGTTTGGACAACCAAAGCTGCTTCTATTGGTGGATGCCATTATTATGTGACGTTTATTGATGACTACACTAGGAAGGTGTGGATTTATTTTATGAAGCACAAAAGTGAAGTGTTCAGCCATTTTAAGGCTTTTAAGGCCATGGTTGAAAAAGAGAAAGGTGTGCATATTAAAGTGCTAAGATCTGATGGAGGGGGAGAGTACTTTTCAGAAGAATTTTGTGAATATCTGAAAGAACAGGGAATTCAAAGGAAGTACTCATGCAGGTCTACCCCTCAGCAGAATGGGGTTGCAGAAAGGAAGAACAGGCATATTGCAGAAGTAGGACAGGCGATCCTAAATGAGAAAAACATGCCTGATTATTTTTGGGCTGAAGCAGTAGCAACTGCTGTTTATATTATGAACAGAACCCCCACTGCAGCTGTCCATGGCATGACGCCTGAAGAAATGTATACAGGCCAAAAACCAGATATTTCTCACTTGAAGGTATTTGGTTGCATAGCTTATGTTCATGTTCCTGATGAGAAGAGAACAAAGCTGGATCCAAAGGCAAAAAAATGCATCTTTATTGGATATGCTCTGCACCAGAAAGGGTATCGCTGTTATAACCCTTTCACCCGCAAAATGCAAGTGAGCAGAGATGTTGTTTTTGATGAAATGAGCAGCTGGTATGCACCAACTGTTATGGTCGGAGATGCAGATGCAGGAAATGGGAATGCTGCAATAAATGCGGAGCAGCAATCTCAAGCCTTGAGTGGACCCAGAGAGTCCTCTACTAGTGGATCCAATGCATGGACAGGGAGATTGAGATCTAGTGAATCGTCACATGGCAGCCCTGATAGTGTTGTGCAGGTATCACATAAGGGAAAAGAAAAAGTAGACCATGCTCCAGTGTTTGATGTGTCTGCTGGTAGCTCTCATGTTGATGGAGAGTCAAGCGGCTCTGAAATGAGCCTTGATGAGGAACTTGGGATTCCTTCTGTTGTTACACCTGGTGCAAGGAAAAGCAGGCATGATTTAAAGACTCCTGCAACTGATCCAGTTGTACGGAGGTCCACTCGTATTAAGTATCCAGTTGACAGGCTGAGATATGATGGGTATACAGCACATCACTATGCTTATATGGTCAAGGTTCTAGAGGAGCCAGAGCCCACATGTTTTGAGGATGCAGCAGGGCATAAAAATTGGGAAACAGCTATGGATGAAGAGATGGCTGCCTTGGATGCAAACCACACTTGGGATTTGATGCCTTTGCCTCATGATAAGAAGGCTATTGGCTGCAAGTGGGTTTACAAAGTAAAGCACAATGCTGATGGGTCTGTTAGCAGGTACAAGGCAAGATTGGTTGCCAAAGGTTTTGCGCAGACATATGGAATTGACTATGAGGAAACTTTCAGCCCAGTTGCAAGGATGGCAACCGTGAGAGCAGTAATTGCTATGGCTGCTGCAAAGGGATGGTCTTTGCATCAGATGGATGTGAAAAATGCCTTCTTGCATGGTGATTTGCAGGAAGAGGTTTATATGATGCAGCCAGAAGGTTATGAGGATAATTCACACCCCGATTTTGTATGCAGGTTGCGCAAAGCCTTGTATGGCTTAAAACAGGCGCCGAGGGCATGGTCAGACAAGATAGGGCAATATCTTGTCACTATTGGATTTCAGATTTCCAATTCAGATTTTTCACTTTATGTGAAAAGGCCAAACAGAGGGATTGTGCTTATAGTCATCTATGTTGATGACTTGATTATTACAGGTGATAGTGATGCAGACATTAATGAAGTGAAGCTGCTATTGAAGCAGAAATTTGAGATGAAGGATTTGGGAGAGCTGCGTTACTTCTTGGGCATTGAGGTTATTAGATCCCCGAGTGGGATATGGCTGTTGCAAAGGCAATACGGTTTGGACATGCTGTCCAAATATGGGATGACAGGCTGTAAGCCTATCTCTGTTCCATTGGAGCAGAATGTGAAGCTCAATGCAGAGACAGGTGAGCTTCTTGAAGATATTACTATGTACAGGCGCATAGTAGGTAGCTTGATTTACATGACTATAACCAGACCAGATTTGAGCTATGCTGTGGGGCTGGTGAGTCAGTTTATGCAGGCACCGAGGAAGCCACATTTGGATGCGGCTAGGCGCATACTGCGGTATGTGAAGTCCACATTGCATTATGGACTGTTTTATGAAGCTGGGTGTGCATTACAGGTACATGGATACAGAGATGCTGACTGGGTTGGTAGTGTCTCAGACAGGAGATCTACTAGTGGTTTTATGTTTTCCCTTGGGAGTGGTGCCATCAGTTGGAGCAGCAAGAAGCAGCCAACAGTTGCCTTGTCGAGCACAGAGGCTGAGTACAGGTGAGTACAGGGGTGCAGCGATGGCTGCATGTGAGGTAGCTTGGTTACAGAAGCTACTTGCAGATATGGGACAGTCAATTCATGCAGCAGTTGTCATTCATTGTGACAACATTAGCAGCATCATGCTTGCTAATAACCCAGTTTATCATGCTAGAACGAAGCACATTGAGGTGCATTATCACTTTGTGAGAGAGAAGGTTCTAGCTGGCGAGATTGATCTTGTCTATGTCAGCCTATGTCAGCACTGAGGAGCAGGTGGCTGATATTTTTACGAAGGCATTGGGTACCGAGAAGCTTCGTAGATTTAGGAGCTTGCTTGGTGTACGTGAGATGGATTTGAGCTTGAGGGGGAGTGTTGAGATATCAAGCTCTACCGCCGATATATCTCCTGGATGACTATCATTTATGTCACTGCCTATGTTAGTTGTACTCGTGGTGTAGTTAGACTACCACGTATGTTTTTGGTTTGGGTTCACATATGAACCACGTATTCTAGGGTTTGACATATAGGGTATTTCCCTCTTCTATTGTATTGTTGTTGTGTGCAAAAGTGAAGAAAGGCTTCACCCTCCAACCTTGTGTCCTCTCTCTTTTGTGTGTTGTGAAGAAAGCTGAACTTGAGTCTCCTATCTCTCTCCCTTATTCTTTACATCCCATTTCCTGCATCTGCATCTCCTACCATAATAGTTGGTGCATACCAGCTGCTCATTTCATCAAAAACAACATCTCTGCTCACTTGCATTTTGCGGGCGGAAGGGTTATAACAGCGATACCCTTTCTGGTGCAGAGCATATCCAATAAAGATGCATTTTTCTGCCTTTGGATCCAGCTTTGTTCTCTTCTCATCAGGAACATGAACATAAGCTATGCAACCAAATACCTTCAAGTGAGAAATATCTGGTTTTTGGCCTGTATACATTTCTTCAGGCGTCATGCCATGGACAGCTGCAGTGGGGGTTCTGTTCATAATATAAACAGCAGTTGCTACTGCTTCAGCCCAAAAATAATCAGGCATGTTTTTCTCATTTAGGATCGCCCGTCCTACTTCTGCAATATGCCTGTTCTTCCTTTCTGCAACCCCATTCTGCTGAGGGGTAGACCTGCATGAGTACTTCCTTTGAATTCCCTGTTCTTTCAGATATTCACAAAATTCTTCTGAAAAGTACTCTCCCCCTCCATCAGATCTTAGCACTTTAATATGCACACCTTTCTCTTTTTCAACCATGGCCTTAAAAGCCTTGAAATGGCTGAACACTTCACTTTTGTGCTTCATAAAATAAATCCACACCTTCCTAGTGTAGTCATCAATAAACGTCACATAATAATGGCATCCACCAATAGAAGCAGCTTTGGTTGTCCAAACATCTGAATGGATCACTTCCAAAGGTCTTCTGCTCACCTTAGCATTTTTGGGAAATGCATGTCTGGCCTGCTTACCCATTTGGCATGCTTCACATACCTTTTGCATTCCCTCAACTCTGAATTTAGGCAAACCTGCATTAATGTTTTTCGTTTGCATAGATTTCAGCCTTTGTATATTCACGTGCCCAATGCGCTTGTGCCATATCTCAATATCTGCAATGACACCTCTCCCATGCGCAAACATAGCAGCTTTCACCTCAGGCATATCAACATCCAAGGTGAACATTCTGCCATTTTTGTTGCCTTTCGCAACCAAGTGGCACTTATTTTTCAAGTCCTCAACAAAGCATCCATCAGGATTAAATCTAACCTGCAGACCTTGCTCAACCATCTGGCCAACTGAAACCAGGTTCTTAGTGATTTTTGGAACATGAAGTACATCTGCCAAGTACTTCGTTTTGCCATCCTGCATAGCCAATGGCACTTTACCAACCTGCGTAATTGGGTGCGCAGTATCATCACCTGTTTCAACATAACCTGGCTTATCCAAATTTCTAACATCATGAAACCACTCACCATGACTGGTCATGTGGTTAGAGGCACCTGAATCAACATACCAAACATCATTGCAAGCTGCAGCATCTCCTGACATGGAGTTAACCATATGCTGCATCACAAAAAGGTGCTCATTTCTGTCATCACCATGCCCACTTGATGATGCATAGTTGCTTCGCTGCAACTTCCCACTTTTGATGTTATTCTGCTTTTTATAGCATGTATTCTCCTTGTGTCCAGGCTTTCCACAATAATAGCATTCTGTGCTGCTATTTACTTGCTGGTTCCTTTGCCATGAACCACGGCCTCTTTGGCTCCCCCTGCCTCTAGAACTACCACGTCCTCCTCCATAGGACTGGTTTTCCTGTTGTTGCTGTTGGTTCTGATTTCCTACACGGCCACCAAAACGGCCTCTTCCTCTACCCCTGCCTCTACCTGTATTCGAGTAGAAAGCAGTCTCTTGAGAAGTTGAGGTGGCTGAACCACCATTCCTTTGCTCTTCACTCAGCAAGACAGCAATAAGATCCTGAAAATCAGGAAATGTTTCACGGACTCCAATGGATGTCCGAAACTGTGCATAATCTTTCCCAAGACCATTCAAGGTCACGGACACTAAATCCTCATCATCAACAGGTGCTCCAATGGAGGCAAGAGAATCTGCAAGGCCTTTCACCTTCAAGGAATACTCATTTATATTCAGATTTTTCCTTTGCACATTGTGCAACTCCTGCTTTAGCTGCATCTTTCGTGCTTTGGTATTTGTGCTATATAGCTTCACCAATGTATCCCATGCCTCCTTAGGCGTCTCTACATCCTGTATATGCACAATCATAGAATCTGAAATGCTAACAGACAGCCAATACAGGCATTTTCTGGCTTTTTCATGCCATTCTTTAAAGGCCTTCAATTCAGCAGGAGTGGGAGCAGCACCCAAAACTGGTTCTGCAGTTTCACCACTGATGTACTCCCAAACTCCCTTTCCCATAAGGAAGTTTGTCATCCTGAACTTCCATGCTTGGAAGTTGTTCTTGTCAAGCTTCTCACTGACAATGGTAGACAGATTCTCAGACATTTTACAAATCACGAATTGCAACAGCAACCTGTAAACACAGCAAATGCCTCACAAGGGCAAATAGCAAAACTTCTGCAAACAGCCTCACAGGGGCAGATCCGCAACACTGACGAAAGTGGTATTTCACCACACAGTCACTTCCTAGTGACGATTTTGCATCAACAGGCAACAGGCATGAATCTGCAACTCCCAATATCTCTGCACACAGGCATACGATGCAATTTCTGTGGCACCTTTCCACCGACTAGCCGCGCAGAGGTCGCACAGCGAAAAACAGGGCCTTTTTCTGAGTGCCTGCGAAGAACTTCCGCCTTCAAAACGGGCCCCGAAACGGCCTCAAATCAAAAAAATAAAGTCACCAAGGGCTTCGCCCTTACCAGCAGCATATACTGCGCTCTCGCCACACCGCGAAGGGCCTCTCAATCTGAAACAGTGCACTCCTGCACTTCTGGCTGTGCTACCTGCAGAGATTTGCTCCCAAACTCGAAATAGGAAAGCAACACTGGTCCTCTTACCAGGACACCACAAACTTGGCTTGCTTTCTTGAGCTCCTTACCACGAACAAGGCTCTGATACCATGTAAAGAATAAGGGAGAGAGATAGGAGACTCAAGTGCAGCTTTCTTCACAACACACAAAAGAGAGAGGACACAAGGTTGGAGGGTGAAGCATTTCTTCACTTTTGCACACAACAATAATACAATAGAAGAGGGAAATACCCTATATGTCAAACCCTAGAATACGTGGTTCATATGTGAACCCAAACCAAAAACATACGTGGTAGTCTAACTACACCACGAGTACAACTAACATAGGCGATGACATAAATGATAGTCATCCACGAGATATATCGGGGGTAGAGCTTGATATCTCAACAGTAGGAACCATTTCTCTCCTCTTCCAAAAGAGAAGCTTCAATATCCACCAAGTTGGATGAAAAAGTGTTGCTATACTCTTCATCTAGAAGACTTTTGAGTAAAACTTGTGCACCAAATACCTTTTTAAGTTTCACCCAAACTTCATGTGAAGTTTCACACCCATCAATGTGATGAATTTATGAATTACTAAGTCCCAATGCTATGATAGCAAGGGCCTTTTCATATTGGACTATCCATTGTACTTTTCCTTTTTTCATGATGGTGAACTTCTTGTTATCCATAATCTTATTGAAATTTCCACATATCATCTTGATCATATCACATCCAAGCTCATCACTTACAATCCTTTTAGACATCAAGGTCAAGGTAGAGCACCCAATGAAAAGTGTCTTCTATATATATCACTATGAACAAGTAAGTACCTTTGGACAAGTCCTTCACCTTGTGAAGACATGATATTGACTAGGTCTTACCACTTGATATATTATTCAAGGGCAGTGTCTATACTCTTACAAAATAACATTCAAACATATTCAATTCAAAAGATATCATAAATGCATCATAAGCATTTACCAAAACTGTCAAACCGCAGGACAGTGCTCCAAAAATAAGACTTAAAAATGCCTCAAATCACTTCTAATGGTCATACATCCAAAAGCCCAAAGATAATTGAGATAATAATGAAACTTTATAGCACTTAACCATATTCAATGGTTCATATTAGAAGCAAATATCAATGTTACCCCAAATTGTGTAGAATCCCATAGGATAGAATAGATGCATCTTGCAAGAGGTGTGAGAGCACAATGAAAGCAATATGTTGTTCTCTGTTATGGATTGTGAGAGAGATGACTCTCTCTTATAGAAAGGGGGAGAAGGTAATACCTTCCCTACATAAGTGGCAATCAGCCCCTACATCAATGGGAATCAATCCCTACATCAGTGGGATTGCCTTTGTCTTACATCATCACTTAGGTCACACACTAGACACATCATAGCACTTGATGTGCCTTTACAGCACACACAAACACACATGTGACTCCCCTAGATGCACACATGCACCATAGAGCAAGCCCTTGATCATAATTATCCCAACATAGCCCCCCTCAAGGGGCTGCCTCTTGCAGTGTCAAGGAAACATCTAGTCTCATAGTTTCTCATGCCATCTCATGGTGGTCAAGGATAAATCTATGGCTAGGATCTCATGCTAGCAAGGGTTCCCAAGGGTGTGAGGTTCACAGAAATGGGATAGACAAAACACATATCACATGGTCTACATCATATGGTCTACATCATATGGTGACTAGAGGTGATTTACATAACATATTCTTTTTGGAGTACTACTCCAGGCAGAGAACCTCAAAATTTGACCAAGTGATGATTTAAAAAAAAGTGCTTGAAAAGCATTGTTCTCATAGGAGGACTCATCTTGTGGAGGCACATCAACTGAAAGTAGATTGGCAGTTTCTGGCTTTGTAGTTGCTTCCTTTTTGGCTTTACAATACTTTTCATGGTGATTGTTTTTGCCACAATGTTTGCAAGGATTGATCTTAAAGAAATCTTTTGAGAGGTGATTAGTCTTCCCACAATGTCTACAAGGTGAAAACTTGACCTTTTGAGTTTTTATGGCATAGGCTGTGTCATTGCCTCTCCAGAGTTCCATGTGCCTTTCTTCTTCTTAAAGAGTAGTAATAAGACCTTCAAGAGTAGGATTAGGAAGATTTTTCAAAGTTACAGTAACAACATGATCATAATCTTCAGGCATACTTTTGAGCAACACTACCATTGCATCATCTGTAGTGATTGGAGAGTTGATAGAAGCAAGTTGAGTCATGAGACTTCACATGTGATTGACATGGGCAGCCAAAGTAGTGCCACTAGCCATCTTCAATTCAAAGAAAGCAATCTTAAGTGACAATTTTGAGATGTGAGAGCTAGCACCAAAAATAATATCAAGCTTCTACCAAGCTTCAGAAGGAGACTCCAAATCAGAAATGTGATGAATATAGTCATCTCCTAAGCCAAGAGCAATGATGCCATAGGCTTTCTCCTCTCTAGCAGGACCTTGTGCCAGGCATGTCGGAGCTGAGGATTCTCCAACATTAGAGGCTGTTGAAGAAGAAGTTGAAGCAGGTTTGACAAGCCCCCAGAGGTTTTCCCTCATCAATGCAAACTTAACTTTCATCTGCCATGTGTGAAAGCCTTTACCATTGAACTTATCCATATTCAAGAAGGTAGCCATGAGATGGTCTAACCCAAAATGGGCAATGTCTTCTCTCTTACAAGGCTAGAAAGAGTTGAAAAACTTCAAAGTACAAGCATTAAGTGTAGCAAAGACTTGTTACCAAATTCCATACTACAAATCATAATGGAAATGATGCTTCAACTTGCATGCTTCATAGAGGTGGCTAAATGAAAGTATTCCAAGCAAGTCCAGGTATAGCAACTTAAAGGAAAGCTGTAGCCATAGTTGTATTGATGCTATTCAACACTTTAAAACATTAAAAATGCTAAATTAGCATCTAATGTAGCATCAAACTCACAACATTGTCAAAACTATCCAAAACAGAGGCTTGAACTTGGAGGGTGCAATTCTCATAGCTCATAGCTCTATTCAAGGGGATTTTTATGTAGAAAGAAAGGCCTTATACCAAAGAAGGTCCACCACCAAGGAAGGGCACAATGTTGCACCAAGTCGCCATAGCCAAGCTTGAGAAAATCGACTGGTTTTTTGTCTGTTGCGCCTCCATTTCTTGTCCAAAGACGTACAGACAAAATTTCCCTAAATGCTTGCAGCTGGAAGTTTGCCCATATGTGAGGAGTCTGTACCTCAAAGGGTTTGAGCAATGGTTGCTTGTAGATAGAGAACAGAGCTCTCAAAGATTTGGGGAAGAAGGAGGAAAATGAAGAAGATGAAGAAGCTTTGAGAAACTAGTAGTTTATGCTAGAGAAAGCATCTAATGCTAGGCTAGGCTAGATCTAGAACCTAAGGCTCTGATACCAAGTGTAGAATCCCATAGGATAGAAAAGATGCATCTTGCAAGAGGTGTGAGAGCACAATGAAAGCAATATGTTGTTCTCTATTATCCATCGGGTATGTTTAGTATTGGATTCATCCCACCTTACTAAACAGGTACTTGATTGCATTTTATGCCTAGTATAGGCATGTGTTTTATGATGTGATAAAGAAGATGCTTGGAAGAACTCCGTTGAAAGAGATTGTAGCCTGTTTAATATAACTAGGAGATTGTGAAGGTGATGCTCAAGCTATTCGCACGGTCATTATGATCATATCCTTTATGTTTGCACTCTTGAATATGTTGGTGAATCGACAATGCCATCAGTAGGCACAATGATAGATTGGGGATTGTTTCATGCACTGGTAGCTTGGTTGCTATGCAAATGACGAAGAGTACAATATCTTGAAGTTGTTATGTGCACTTCCAATTATGAGAAGGGTGATTCTTGAATGCATGTATACACAATGTTTTCATGGTGCTGGTTGGTCACTTATTTTTGAAGATTTTTTTAAGGATCACATTGTGGAGGGTTTTCAACAAGTGGTTATGCATAATCAGTCGGTCTTGGTATACTAAGGCTCTGTGGGATCTTGTTTGGATCTTGTTTGGGATATTATTTGGATCTTGGTGTTTCCTTTTTGTGTTTCATCATGGTGAAGATTCTAGTGTTTCCAGGAACCCAAGGGCAAGACTTGGAGTCTTATATTTGGGATTTTGTTCGAGGATGCCGGCTTTCTAGATGCTCCATGAAGGATCAAGTGGAGATTTTGCCTGATTTTCTTGAAGGTGTAGCCTTGAGTTGGCATGAGGCCTTGTTGGACTCTACCAAGGAGGTTTGGGACTAAGTTGTGGCTGCAATGAAGCAGAGACTTGGGGCAGTGGAGTCGCCGAATGCTTTGATGTTGCAGTTGGACCGGTTCTATGATGCAGAGGGTGAGATGGTCTCTGCATTGGCAATCCAATATGAAACTTTATTGACAAAGTATGAAAGGACAGCTTTGCGAGCTATGGAATTTTGATCATCGGCTTCTCAAAGTCTCGTAGGGATGGAGCACTTAAAGATGAGCAAATTTGTTATGGCTTTGGAGCCTCGTCATCTTCGCTCAAAAGTAATGAGTAAAGATCCAACAACGTACGTGAAGGCACTTTGCATTGCGACCAAGAAAGAAGCTTCTCTAAAGATCGAATCCTCTTTTGTGTATTCAACAGCTTCAACCTCTAAGGTGGAGGTAATGGGCACTCCTCAAGTACCAAAGTCCTCTGAGTTAGATCATAATATCTCCCAATTCATGGTAGAGTTTGTTGATTTGAAATTGCATTTGGTAATGCACGACAACCTAGAGCACCAAAGAGTGAAGATAGGCCTTGAGATAAGAATGGGGTCACTTGCTATGAATGTAATGAAAAAGGCCACTATCGCCCCAAGTGTCCTAGATTGAGAAAGAAAGAAGAAAAACAAGTATCCTTGTTAGAAGCTTCTTCAGGGGATGAGGAAAGAGAGGTAATGATGGCTAAACGGGGGAGTGGTAAAGCAAAAGAAGAAGAAGAAAGCAAGGAAGAAGTAGATGAGGAACATCAGGAAGAGGAACACCGTAGTAAGAAAAAGAAGGCATCTAGAAGGAGAATTAGCCATTCAGACTTTCCTTTAGGACAAGGCATTGGAAGCTATGACTTGTTGTCCGACCTTAAAGAAAAGGAAGCTCATATCACCTTTGGTCAATTACTTGCTTTGTCTCCAAAATTACCGAAAGAATGGGGAAAGTTAGCAAGCACAAGAGTGTCAAAGAAGAAAAGTGCCATTCCTATTGTCAAAAAGGTAGATATAGATGTTGGTGATGATGTACTTGTGGTTGATATGATCATTGATGATCAAGTGATTTTTAATGTTTACATTGATGGAGGTGCATCGATTAATGTTATGATTGAGATGACCATGATAGATGCTGATTTAAAATATCTAGTACTATCTCTCCTTATTGCAACAAATTGGCTGACAATACTAGGGTAAAGACCTTGAGAGTTGTGAAAAATCTAGAAGTGGATGTATGTGGAATTTCTGTGCTGACTACTTTTGAAGTGATCCCTACCAAGCCAGATGCACGTGCCGATCCATTGATTTTGGGAAGGCCTTGGCTACACAAGGTGAAGGCTGTTCAAAAGTGGGATACTGGAGAATTGATTTTGTAGGGAAATGATAAGAAGGTGCACTACAACATCAGAAGCCGCAAAAATAAAGTTGTCAAGGAGGAGTCTTTAACATTAGAGAGTTCGAGCTCTTACTTAACCGATGGAGGAGAAGAAAGAGGGTGTAGCTCCCAAGAGTCTAGCTCAGAGGGTAAGGTTAAAGGAGTGGCCTTTTGTCTTTGTCTTGGTGCTGATTGGGACGAGTCAAGAAGGAACAAGGCCAATGCCAAATAAAAAATATCAATTTTTGGTGTCACATCTTTCCCCCCCAGTAGATCCTCTCTAGTGACAGAGAGGGCCTGATGGCCCTCAAGGTGGTCGAGCATAGAAGAATTTAAGGCGATACTCATTGGTGCATCCAAATATCACCATGCCATCAACACCCTCAAGTTGATAGGTTCCATTGGTGACATTCATATACATCCTTATGGAGGCATGGCCAAAAGTAACCAATCTCTACTTCTACTGTGGAGTTAACCCTCAAGGAAACATGCCTTCTTTCACATATTATTGAGCATCTTGTAGTTTTGGCCATCTAGTGTCTACCAAAGAAACCACCCCCCGGTCTTGTACTACAATGCCTTGAGTAGCTAACTCATCTGCCGTTTGATTTTCTTTTCTGTTTATATGAACAAACTTGCAAAAATCAAACTGACTACATAGTGCCATAGCCTTTTGATTAAGGGGTGCGTACATATTATGAGTGGAAACCCTTGAGCAGATTATCCGAGCAACACTCAATGGAGTTATACTTGAATGAATGTTTTTTTATGGAATATCTTTTTTTAAAAACCTCAATCGACAGCGCTCATATTTGCTGCATGCATGTACCAAGGTACAAAGAGCCAAAGACATATACCCTTGGTTTGAATGCTCTCATGATGCAATTGTGTGTATTATATTTACACATTCATTGTATTTTCTATAAGCCTTAACATGCCAACAAAATTAGGACTAGTGGCATTGTTCACTTTTAAGTAGATATGCTTATTAATACCTCCCCTCAAGCTTGTGAGATTGCCAACAATTATTTGTTTTTAGTCTTTCGAAACTCAATAGAGGAACGGATATATATTTTAACAATCAAAGATGTAAACTATGAATTCACCTAAAAATTCAAACCTAAAAATTACAACTTGCCATACATTTCCAAAACAACTATGACATGTTCATATTATTAGGTCAAAGAACATTAAAATCACATGATTCAGAAGCCATAATCTATCAATCCATAAGAAGTTAAGGTTTGCATAAGAAGGTAATGGCTATCCATCCATAAGAATCCAGGTCTACATGAGATGATAATGAAAACATGAGAAATTAAGTTTTGCATCAATCCATAAAAAGCCAGGACATGCTCTCTAAACGTCATCAGCCAAGTCATCTATGTAGTCTAGATGTCCATGATGCCTCTCCACCAACTCATAATAGAATGTGCTATCTCCTGCCATTTGGGTAGCCACATCTTCTGCATAGCAAGGCAGAACACTAAGCTCAATTAGTCAGTATCTAACCATGCTTAAATTATACACATAGATCAAATAAATTACTCACTAATCAAGAGGTGCATCAAAGTCATAGTCTGTCTCCTCATCATCTATCATGAGGACTGCTTGATTCACACTTGAAGGCCCTGCCTCTGTGAAGTTGTCTCTAAGCATGCCTTCTAAGTATCCTGTGCAAATCTCTTTGTCATTGTCCACTGCCATGCATGGACGTCCTGAGTGAATTGTTGCTTTCATCCCAGGTGTTGTACCTGCACCAAGCTCAAGCACAGAGCCTCCAATCGGACACAACAACTGCATGAACATCAACATCATGGAGCTACTCTTCTCCAACCCACCACGCCACTGTCCACCCTTTCCCTCTTTTATGCACCGTACACTTGAAGGCAAGTAATGAGTGATGAAATAATTGTCCATGCACACCTTAAGGGATTGGGAAACTTTATTTGCCCTATCAAGATAGTGATGTGCCTTCTTGCCAATCCTAGAGAACAATAGGATTTGAAAGGTAGTAATCTACATAAAACATAGATTGAAAAAGTTAATGAAGAATACTAAAATACGAACAAACAAGAACATGACAATCATGTAAATAGCCAAATGACATACCTTGACACCAAAGCCAATATTATCCGCAACATCAATGCAATCTCCTATCTCCACGATCCATCTACATGTACTAACTATAAGATACCAATAGCTGAATGCAATTCACATAAACAGACATTATCAACTGTGATATATTGCTCACCTACAAGAAACCTCTAGTCTGATTTGTCTTGCCAAATGCTCAACGAATGAAGTGGATACAGGTGAACACATCACCAATGTCCATCCATAATCATCCATCACAGATGAAGCAATAGCAAGTGAGCATGAGATATGCTCCTCATTTAGAATGTTCCATCCAGGAATTCCACCCTTGATTCCACTCACTATAGATCCTGTAGGAAGGTCAATCAAGCAAAAATCCACACTCCATGCAGCATTTTTTCCATTGCGTGACTTCTTCATGCCACCAAGTTCATGGTAAAAATTTCTTATGATTTGAAAAGCCCCATCGTACTTGTATTGCTTAACTTCTTTTCCAAGTGATACATAATCATACTCCCAAACTTTGTAGTTTTCTTGTGAGATACGAGTTGCAAATGATGAGAAAGTGGACAAAGGAACATAAACCATATCCGTATTACACACTTTCTTGCTAAGAAGGAGCTAAGAAGAGACTCCTCCTTTCGTGGATCATTGTCTACAATAACAAAGAACCCTAAATTAAATTTGTAGGAAGCTTCTAATCACTTTGAAACATGAAAGAAAGAGTTATAAGAAAATAGACCTGTGTTAGAAGTGCCCGTTGGTTTAGGTCTTCCACCTCATTTGTTATTTGGAGTCACATGACTTGCCTTTTGCTTTTCTACTATTGCTTTTTGCTCCTCTTCAAGCCTCTTCTTTTGTGCCTCATCCATGTTGCCCGACGAACTCGAGTTTGACTTGCACTCACCTTTTAAATGGCGATCATAAGTTTCCTTCTCTTCCTCGATACATGTTCCAGCCTTCATCTCGATCCACCAAGGGCAGTGCTTCCTTTCCCACTCCGTAAGCAATATATGACCATCCTTATGCTTATTCTCTCTAAAAATATGAGAGGTGTACATGCAATAAGTAGCAGGCGCAAGCATAGTCCAAGCCTTGCAAATGGATGGTACCACCTTAAGACTCTTATTTGCAGCCAGATAATGGAGATACCTAAATGATTTTTAGGATAATATAAGAGAATGCAAGGTATTACAAAGATATCTTTCCATTGAAAACGAAAGCCAAAACGCACCTATAAACCAATCGTCTGCTAGCATTTGTAAGAGCCATCAAAGTATTCCAGAATAGAAGGACTGTCTGGAAGTGTAGCTGCACCCTCAATGCTTGATGATTTCATCAATTGGTCAAGCAATCGCCCAGCATCTGCCAACACATGGTCCATCCATACTTCTTTTGCAAGCCAAGGTATGAAACCATGTGGTCAGTCATAGGCATCCCATAACTCTCCTTTAGATTGTCATCTGCACCAAGAAGAGAAAGAATAGATAGTTGCTTTGCCTTGGAACAGGTTGCAATTGATACTTGGTAAAGCTTCTCCAAAGTGATCTTCATTGATGTATCCTCAAATGGTAAATTCCAAAGGATATTAAACCACTCCTTGCCATGGGAAGGATTGACTATTAAAAGAATTTGCCAAATAGTAAAGTTTTAGAAGAGACTTTGATACACACAACAAACCATATATTAAGGTTTTCAAAGTACAAACTAAAAATTTGCAAGTTGTAACTATAGATTTATAATTTTCAAATCATATATTATGGTTTATGAGTTGTAAAATTAGAATTTGAAAACTATAAATTCAAATTTGCAAACTATAAATTCAAATATCTGAGATATAAAACGTAGAATTTTGTGGACTACAAATTCAAATTTGTGATCTATAAATACAAAATTTGGTAAATTGAAAACTTACCCGTATAATTTTTCTTCGATATGTTGCTCCCACAGTCTTTTTAATCTCATGAATCTTGGACTCTCTCTCATCCTTTGGCATGGAAGAATGCAATTTCTTGCATTGAGCCTCAAAATCTGATTTCCATTTCCCCTTTCAACATAAACAGATAATCTCATCATAATGTTATTGGAACACGAAGCAAAGTCACAAAAAAAGAAAATATATAAACTAAAGAACTAATACTTACAGCAAATACCATCCTCCCAAGAATAGTTTGGGTGAGGGGATACCACACCCTTCATCCACTTCCAACCTCTTTCTGTCTTGCCAACTCAATAGCTTTTTTCTCCTCCTCACTAAAATCCTGAGTAAAATATTGAGCATCACAGGATACGAGTGTGCTTGTGTGGTACAAATAATCCTTGAGATTAGTAACAACAATTGCATCTTCATTAAGCCTGCAACCATTGACTTAAATGGATCAAAATTGGTTTCATTTACAAGCACTTACCATCTCAAGGATTATTCAAATAATCCAACCCTCTTGCTCAATATAGTAAACATAAACAACAAGGCTTACAAGTTAAATCTTTGTAGAGCAGCAACAAGCTTAAGCTCATCCTTTGCTTCCAGTTCAATAATTTGAGCTTGCACTCTAATGTGTCTAGGCTTGATATTTGTGTAAAGCTCTTCTATGCTTTCCATCCAAGATGCCGTACGATGATTTCCTTCCCACACGAAGAACATTTTGTTTGATAGAAAGCTCCATGGTGTGCCAATTATCTCTGATTCAAACTCATCATTAACTAAGCTCCAATTCTTGTCCCAACGTTCTCTTGTGACATCATCAACATCCTTGGAAGACCCATCAGGCATTTTGATAGATAGAATAAAAGATCCTTTTGTTGGAATGTATCCCTCTGTTTCAAATGCTCTTTTCAAAATGGTCAAATCATTCCTAATTTGACGCACAACTGGGTTTATGAGACAACGACACAAGGAAATTCGAGGAGGTGGAATTTCTTTAGCTACTGTAAGAAGCTCTAAAATATCTGCACCTGAAGGTCTCTCAACACACTCTGGAATGATATCCTCCACATCATCTTTAACTCCTACTTTGTTGGATGGATCAGTTTTATCCTTGTTGTCCTCAGGATCCTCAATATCATTTTCAATGTCAACTTGCTCAAGCTCCTTCAGTTCATTCTTGACCTCTGACTCTTGCTTCTTCCTTTTGCCACCTTTCCTTGTGATAGGACTAGACACATCACGTTTCTTTCTCTACACGTTTGAAGAACTCAATTATTTTCAATAAGCTCACCTGCACAAGAAGAAAAACAAATAAATGACATAGTGAAACCATCTTTGAAATGATTAAATGAAAAATGACAGAGTGTAACCATCTTTCAAATGATTAAATAAAAATGCCATTCATAGTTTTGCCAATGGAAACATCTTTTAAATGATTGAAAAAAATGGAGTTCCTCAATACATTATTCTGATAACAAAATGCAAGTTAAGAATAAACATTTCGTGTTATGGGTGAGGCTCCCTTCAACTATAACTAGCACTGTGTGAAGAAGGCAAGATCATACTTTCGCTGGCGAAACCATATCCAGAGGTATGAACCGATAGCTATTACATGTGTGATCCACAAGATTTTGAAGAAGTTTGCACTACATAATAACTGTGGATTAGCTATGGATGATGCAGTTGTGTGCAAGTACTCACCCTTCAACGACTGTAAAGTGGGCAAAAAGACAGCCAAGCAATCGTCATCGGGCAAATAGCTTCCTTATGTCATCGGGCAAATAGCTTCCTGAAATTCAAAAATTTGGAACAGGACTGTTGTCAAAGTTGAAGGGAATGGGATTCCGCATTCGCCCAAACAAAGAGCAAATGTTTCGTGATTCGATAAATTCCCGAAATCGTCAAACATAAGATTCTACATTACATTTCCTGCAACCAGCACCCACAGTTTTACTCAAATTGAATTAGCATGCTCGATCTCTACATTTCCTACTTTGCCTTGGCAGCGAGACCATGCAGAAACTAGTTTCGCCAGCGAAACTAGTCTTCACAAACATGTTTTGAAGACCATGCAAAAATTGGGGTTCTAAGAAGGATTCTGTAGGATGTGGATGCTTTTCGCGAATGCTTATGCAAGATTTTCGTTGAATGGATATGGTCTCGGGTGCTCTCTTAAGTTGCAAGCTGCACTCATGCAACTGAAGGTCAAGCAGCTCAGGTCACCGTGGGTGCTAAGCCTAGTTGGGAAAGTCGCCAAACTAGTTGAGAGTCAAAAAACCAGTATTGCAGGAATAAAAGCAGAGACTATGCCGGGCCCAGTGCAACGAGGGTTGGTGCAGGGGCAATTCGACGGTAAAAGTGTGGATAAGGACGACAAATGGCCGATGATCATCTCTCACTCACTCTGTCTCCCTCTCTCTCTGCATGTCCTTTCCAACTGAAGGAGCGGCTGAGCGCAAGCAGCACTTGGCTTCCCTTCAACGGCCTCTCCTGCTATAGCTTTGAGCATGGTGAGAGTGCTCTCAACGGAAGCAAGAATGGAAGAAGGAGAGAGAGAGACAGAGAGCCACACAAGTTTTGGTGGGTGCAGAACCACCCTAATCTTCTTTTTCATTCATTTATATATGTGTTTGAGTATTGTACATAACTGGGGTTAAGGCACAGTGACCTTTAACCCCCACAACCTCCCACTTAAAGGACAATGTGCCTTTAAGGGAGAACAACCAGTGAGCATACTATCCAATGCCCATCAATACATGACAATACTCAAACCGCTGACTAGGTAGACTCTTCGTCAGCATATCTGCAGGGTTATCATCTGTATGAACCTTGACAAGCTCTATGTGCTTGTCCTCAAGTACCTCCCTGATGAAATGATACCTGACCTCAATGTGTTTGGTCTTTGCATGAAAGACCGGATTCCGTGCTAGCTGAATAGCACTCATGGAATCACTATGCAATGTCGGTACACCTGTATGAATCCCCAAATCTCCCACTAGCCGATCAAGCCATATAGCCTCCTTGCAACCCTCTGTGGCTGCAACATACTCAGCCTCTGTGGTAGACAAAGCAATGCACTTCTGTGCACGAGACATCCACGACACTGCACCACCTGCAAAGGTGAACACATAACCGGAAGTGGATCTCCTACTATCCACATGCCCTGCATAGTCTGAATCTGTGTACCCAAGTACACGCATGTCTCCTTTACCAAAGCAAATGCACATCTCCTTGGTACCCTTCATGTACCTCATGATGCACTTAACTGCCTCCCAATGCCTCTTTCCTGGATTAGCCATATACCGGCTAACAACTCCCACTGCAAATGCAATGTCTGGTCTAGTAGCTATCATAGCATACATAAGACTCCCAACTGCTGATGCATAAGGAACCTTGGCCATCATGGCCCTCTCCTCATCTGATTTGGGACTATCTGTATGACTCAGTTTCACATATGGAGGCAATGGAGTACTCACTGCCTTCCCCCCCTCCATATTGAAACGCTGCAATACTTTTGTAACATACTCTTTTTGTGAAAGCCAAAGGAGTTTCCTACTCCGATCACGCGTGATGCGCATACCAAGAATATGACCTGCAAGTCCCAAATCCTTCATATCAAAGGCCTCATGCAACTTGGCCTTTAATGCATCTAGCTCATAAGTATTCTTGCTAGCCAATAGCATATCATCCACATATAGTGCCAAGATTATCAGGCTATTATCCTTAGCCCTTTTAGTGTAGAGGCAGTGATCAATTTCACTCCTTCTAAAACCCTGGGACCGAATGAAAGCATCAAACTTCTGATACCATTCTCTAGGTGCTTGCTTAAGACCATAGAGACTTTTTTCAGCTTGCAAACTAAATGCTCTTTGCCCTTTTCTTCAAAGCCTTACGGCTGCACCATGTAGATGTCCTCATGCAAATCCCCATGCAAGAAAGCTGTCTTGACATCCATTTGCATAAGCTCCATATCCTCTACTGCCACTAGTCCAAGCATGCATCTAAGTGTGGTCATCTTCACAACCGGAGAGAATATCTCATCAAAGTCCACACCCTTCTCTTGTTTGAACCCTTTAGCAACCAAACGGGCCTTGTACCTAGGCACATCATCACCTGTGACCTTCATTTTGTAGACCCATTTACATGGCAATGCTTTCTTTCCATGTGGCAAAGAAACCAAGTCCCAAGTCTTATTCTTCATAAGTGAACTCATCTCTGATTGCATAGCATACTCCCACTTGCGTTGATCCTCACGCATCATAGCCTCTCTGTAGCAAGAAGGCTCCCCGCAATCAGTAAGCATCACATAGTCTACCCCTGGAACAAACCTATCAGGCGGTCTAGACACTCTAGATGATCTTCTCAAGGGCATTTCAGCTTGCTGTCCCACTTGCATATCAGCCACATTTGGCTCATCATTTCCACCAATAGATGATCCATCATCTACCCTTGATTGTATACCTGTGGGAGTACTTGGTTGTACCATTTCTTGCACATTTGGTGCATGGACAGCTTGCTGCCTATCAACATATGCAGGTGGATTCACATCCTGGAAAGTGATTCTCCTCATTTCCACATCCCTCATGGGTGCCTTATGCATCTTCTTCTCATTGAAGACCACATCATGGCTGCGTATGATCTTCTTTGCTTCTGGATCCCAGAGACGATAGCCCATCTCTCCACTTTCACCATAACCTAGAAAGATGCATTTCCTAGACTTAGGATCTAGCTTCTTTCGAAGCTCTTTTGGCACATGTGCATATGCCTCACACCCAAATATACGCAAATGAGAGTAAGAGGGCTTCTTGCCACTCCATGCCTCTTCAGGAATACCACCATCCAAACTCTTACTAGGTGATCTATTGATCACATGCACTGCAGTCTTCATTGCCTCAGCCCAAAAACCACCAGAAAGACTTGCATTGGAAAGCATGCATTGCAACCTTTCTTGAATGGTACGATTCATCTTTTCTGCAACTGGATTTTGCTCTGGAGTACGAGGGGATGTAAGCTCCCTCTTAATCCCACGTGTATCACAGAAATGCTGAAAGTCATGAGAGAGATACTCTCCACCATTGTCAGTCCGTAGGCATTTAAGCCTTCTTCCTGACTGATTCTCAACCAAGGCCAGCCATTTCTGAAATACCTGGAACACATCACTCTTCCGAGCTATAGCATAAGCCCACACTTTCCTAGTTGCATCATCAATGAATGTCACATAGTATTCAGCCCCGCCTAATGACCGTGTAGGCATGGGACCACATACGTCTGAATGCACCAAATCAAGCATTTCAAACTCTTTCTTTCCCCTTCTTTTATGGGCTGATTTAGTCTGCTTCCCATAGAGACAGTGCTCACAAAATTCAAAATCAGAGAAACTCAAATGCGGTACATAACCCAAACGGCATAAGAGTTTCATTCCATTCTGGCTCATGTGCCCCAACCTGCAATGCCACAAAGAAGTGCTTGGCTGCTCGGTTATTGCAACAACATGATCAAATACCCCTGATACATGTAAGGGATACAAAGTCCCACACTCGGCACCCGTGGCCAAAAGCATAGAGCCCTTCTGAATTTTCCAACTCTGAAAGCCAAAAGTGGTGTGAAAACCAACATCATCTAGCTGATCCACTGAAATAAGACTCTTGGTCAGCTTAGGCACATGTCTCACATGTTTCAAAACAAATGCAGACCCATTTGCAAAAGAAAACTTTATGTCACCTGCTCCCACTATGTCACATGCATAGTCATTTCCAAGATGCACACAACCTGTCTTTCCACTATCATAAGTGGAGAACCATTCCCTATGGGGAGTAACATGGAATGAAGCACCAGAATCCAAAATCCAATCCTGGGAATATGCATCATCTGAAGTGGTAAGCAACTCTGCAGATAAACTAGACATGAAGAGAACATCATTGTCACTATCACGTGTGACTGCATTGATTTCCTCGATCTTCACTTTTCCTTTGTCCTCCCTTGGACTCTCTTCCTTTTGATTTGCACCCCAATTTGCATTCTTTTTCTTATCCTTTTGCTCTCTTTTCAGCTTGTAGCAATCCTTTTTCATATGGCCCTTCTTGCCACAATGGTAACACTCAATGTTCTGTGCCCTAGATTTGCTATGAGACTTCCCTCTTTCTTGGGACTTCCCCCTGAACTGTGATCTGCCCCTTTGCACATTTAAGGCTGCATCCTGCTTGTTGCCATCCATAGACTTCCGTCTAATCTCCTCGGCCAACAAGCAACCCACAACATCATCAAATTTCAGTACTCCACCAGGTGCAGAGTTACTGACAGCTGTACGGAAGGTATCCCATGAGGATGGCAATGAACATAAGAGAAATATTGCCTTAGTCTCCGCATCAAAATTCATTTTCTGAGCTTGAAGCTGGCTGAAAATAATATTGAATTCATTCAAGTGAGAAGCAATGGAGACCCCTTCCTTCATCTGCAGCTCAAACAACCTCTTCATGAGGTAAACTTTATTAGAGGCAGTTTCCTTTTCATAAGTGGCACACAGTTTCTTCCACAAATCTTCCGTAGTCTGCTCATTTACTACTGTGAAATAAACTGACTCTGCAAGATGAAGTCTAATAGTAGACTTTGCTAATGCATCCAACTCATTCCAATCATCCTCAGACATATTTGCAGGCTTAGCTTCAATCCCTGCCAAGGGTTTAATCTGCTTCTTTTAAATAAGCACATCCCTTATCTGTTCTTTCCACAAAGAAAAGTTTGTCCCATCAAACTTTTTAATGCTGAAAAACTCCTTTTCAGGCATGGAAGAGGATGCCATGATGCAAATAAAGCAAAATCCCAAATGCTAGTGCCTGCAAGAGAGAATCACACCAAATACCAGGTGCACCCAAATGTGTATGCCACAATAGAGTGAAATATCACCAAAATTCAAAGCTCAAAGCATCAAAAGATGCATCTGACTCATGTGCATATACTATGCATCCATATGAGCAAATCTGGCCCAAAAGAAAATGCCAATAAGTGCCAAATGACTCAAGCATAAACACTGTCCACTGGCATATGCATCAATAATGTCTCATCCAAGAGAGCATAGCACTATCAGTGCATCACCTACAATGTGTCAAAGCTGTCCCTCAGCTTAAAATAGCATCCATGTGCAAAGCGTCCATAAAAAATAGCATCCCACAAGGCAATTTGGGCCTATCAGCGCATCCAACAAGGACCGCAATGCATCCAAATGGCCTATAAATCATCCACTGCAACCCAATGCATACCACGAATGAGCGCACACTGCTCAAACTGCAACCAGAGTGATCTGCATAAGGTATGCTCAAGAAATCATAGTCCCACGGTAATGAGCGCTACTGAAAATAGAACCTGAGATGCTTCAAAACATGGGCGCCATTGCATAATCGGACTCAGCAAGAAAATCTGCAAATATCTCTCTTCTGCCAGAACTCCAAAATCCCAACCGATGAGTGAGAAATGGGAGTCAACACTTATCCACTGCCATGTGGCATAAATCTAAGGTTTCAAAACCTTAGTATGAAAAATGCATAACAGAGAGACGAAATCGAATACACAGAGATTTATAACTCTGAAAATCCTCCACCGAATCACGCAAGAACTGATAGGTAGGGGTTTTTGGGCATCCGGAACGCAATGGGACAGACGGTTTTGGAAACCGTGGCCTCAATCACTGGGTCCAACACACGGACTGAAAAACGTTTTTGGAAACAGAGCTATCTGTAAACTCCACCGGAGTGCGAATGATGAGCAACATAGAAGTTATAGGACCTCCTGAGTCCATCGGAACTGACAGATCTGCAAATGGTTGCTCCAAACTTGAGTTCCAACACCCGGGCAAAAAACGCAGGAATTGACACAGTGAGTCAGAAATCCACTGAAATGATCTCAGATTCAAGAATGAAGGTGTTTCCAAGCTCCTGAAGTAATGTGGACACCAAAAGCAAGCAATAGTTGCCTCCACAAGTTAATACGGAGTCTCTGTCATCGAACGGAACAGGGAAAAGCTCAAAAAACGACTTTTTCTTTGAAAGCTCTTAACAGGCTCTCAAAACCACTTCGTAAAGCCAAAGTGACTTTTCCAAAGGTTCCTCCAAGGTCTCTGCACACTCGGATGCAAGTAAAGTCACCCACAAAGCTTCCCACAGAGCTTCTCCTTCCTCCCACAGAGCTGCTGAGCTTCTAAGCATTCACACACGCTCAGCTAGATCACCCGAGCTCTGATACCAGTTGAGAGTGCTCTCAACGGAAGCAAGAATGGAAGAAGGAGAGAGAGAGACAGAGAGCCACACAAGTTTTGGTGGGTGCAGAACCACCCTAATCTTCTTTTTCATTCATTTATATATGTGTTTGAGTATTGTACATAACTGGGGTTAAGGCACAGTGACCTTTAACCCCCACACATGGGACTCCAAAGCCTTCTCCACCTCAAAGATCCCTCGAAGCTCTCATATTCTAGCTAGTCATCATCAACTATAACAGACGGCTCCAAACAACAACCACCACCTCGCAAAACGACCATCTACAGCAATAGAGGGCTCAACTATGACTCCTTCACCTTCAACACCTTCAGCCAGCCGGTTGTCCAAGCAACTCCACATTCAAACAGATGACTTTGCCACACCTAAAGCTGGCTCCTCGAGTGGCAAAAATTACACCAAGCTGCAGCGCACATAACGACTCCAACAAGATGGCATCAGAGCTCTACACAACACCCTCTCTGCAATAGCATCGGCTTCTACACTGAGCTCTTTGACCTTCAGCCCACTCGAAGAACCAGCAAGCATAAATAGGCTCTAGCTGCAACCGCTTTAGTCCGCTTAGCATTCCCAATTTTCTGGGTTCCGAATGGAGCTTGCGGATTATGTCCTAGTGCTATAAAGAACGAATTTTAAGGCATAGCCATCGTAAGTTCGCTAATTATTAGATCCGTTTGTTCTCGGCATGTCTATGGAAGAACGGAACTTGGGGCTTGCCCGACTTGTTCGTTTAGGATCGTTTGAGCTAGACATACTTTGGACCAAGCAAAAAGAAATTTTAACCTCTGCTCCTTACTAAGAGGCAGTCCCTCTAGTCGCTTGCGTGGGCATCCCAGAGCTGTACGAGCTGGAATAGTTCAGAACAAAGAGCAGATTTCATTAGCATTATGAAAATCAGTTCGTCCATAGCCATGTCCCAAGCTAGCCCGTATGAAATATACCAGTTTGTGAAGGTCGACTATCCAGACACCAGAGAGTTTGCGAGCTCCTTGCTTTTCCTGCAAGCCATTCTGAAAGGGGGGTAGTCTTGGAAGAGGTCAAAATGAGTTGCTAGAAGTTTAGAAGCTAGAAGTTTAGGACACAACTAGAAGTTTAGAGCATGCGCTATAAGTTCCGACGGTTTCGCCAGCGAAACTAGTTTTCACAAACAAACAAACACAAAAACACAACTAGTTTCGCTGGCGAAACTAGTTTTCACAAACAAACAAACACAAACACACAACTAGTTTCGCCAGCGAAACTAGTCTTCACAAACAAACAAACACAAACACACAACTAGTTTCGCCAGCGAAACTAGTCTTCACTAGTTTCGCCAACTAGTTTCGCCAGCGAAACTAGTCTCTGTTTCCGGATGGGCCGTTTCCTTTTCGATCGATTCCATTGCCTGTTTGGACAATTACTGTCTGAACAAAGATTTCTAACTAGCCAGGGCAGTAGATTCACTGCCACGTGGTAATTTCTACCTGGACAGTTACACAGTCTGCCCTATTTGACTGAATTAGGACTCAATTGTCCAACCAAGGTTCAATTTAGGTAGAGCAAAATAACAGATAAAACCAAAAAACCCAAGTTTATCAGACCTGTAGGTAGAAAAAACCTTCAATTTACAATACTTGGGACACCAATTTTGAGGTAACTGAAGGGGCAAATGAACTGTGATGGTCCCAAAACTTGGTGCAGGTGCTCCTGTGACAGAGGTGACTTTGTTTATGCAGTAAAACAGGATTTGGGGCAGTAATCTGCCACATCGTTGCTGATTTTCAATTCTGCCTGTGCCACCTAATTCTGAGAATTCTTGGGTCAAACTTGGGAATTTCACTGCAATTAATGAGGGCTTATGATCTCCTGATCAAGCTGAACACAATGATACCAGAATTGTGCCATTCTGAGCACTTTGACATCTGCACCAATCTAGGGCTGCCACGTGTCTAGACACACATCTGGAAATCCAGACACCTGGCTGCGACTGAATTTTGTTGGTGATATGCCCTGGGATCACGAAGATGTGCTCCAAGTTTCAAAACAAAATGATATGTTTTTCCATGCAAAATTTGTGAGAAGGGGCTCTGATACCAATGTAGCTAAACTAGCCTACAGCATGCTAGTTTAACCTAGTTTCACAGCCTAGGTATGCAGAAATGATAGCAGCTGAATGTAGATTGATAGGGCAGCATGTAAACAGTAGAAATCCATGTGCTGAATCATCAAAGTACCTGGAATCAAATGTACAATCCTCAGCTTGTGATGGGATGCAAAAAGCAACAGGCTAGGGTAAGTCCTAGTTCAATTTAGTTCAATTCAGCCAAGAGCATGGAGGCTCAGCTGAAAATGAAGAGTAGCAGGACCTCCCCCCCCTTTTATAGGTTTGGGCCTAGCAAAATTTACAACAATGATTATGGGATAGCCATCCTAGGATGCCAGGTGGCAACATTAGGCTTCCCCACTAAAATACTACTTATGTACAAAGCCATTTAGAGGTTGACTAGAATAGAAATTACTAGTTAAATTTCAACTTTGTTACAGAGAACTTAGAAGGGGGCTGAGAGTGGAGTGAAGGCTGAGTGGGTAGGAGAGGGCTGACAAGGTACTGTAGGCTTGGAGAGGGCTGAGAGTGGAGTGAGGGCTGAGTGGGTAGGAGAGGGCTGAGAGGGTAGTGTCGGGAGGCAAACGTTCAGCATTTTTGACAGTCCCGTGCAGCACCACCAACCAAAACACCATCAACTGGGGGAAATAGAATGCTTCCCCCAGGCATTCCATCCCTGCAATCCATTCTGGCCACGTTTTCGAGTACCTAGGCTTCACGAAATGGCGTTCCCTAGTAACTATGCTTGCAAGGGCAGCACAATGGTCCAGATGTAGGCCCTGGGGTGTGTGCTTTTGTCAACGACCATACCATGGTATTACAAGACCTACAGACTGAATCGACAATCTATACATAGGCCGACTAGTCTAGGAGGACTTGAGTTTTACAAAAGGGGCCCCATTGGGAGGGTCCAAATATCCAGGAGCTGCACTCAAGTCTGCAGATCTCTACCAGGGAGAAAAGCAGCAGGAGTGGCCAGAAGAATCATTAAAGCTAGCCCACTGAAGCTCCTCTGGAATGCACAGGCTGACAGAGCTGAGAGGTGCCAAATGGACGTAGAAGGAAGTGCCAACAGGCCAGATCTAAGTAGCACACAGGCTGCTAGGTGGTGGTATGTTGAGCACTACATTTTGTATCAGGGTTTACCTATTTTGTGCAATCTATTTTACATGTTTTGGCTATTCTACTCCATGAGTATGCTCTAGTTTGTATTTGTGATTTTACTTCAGTAATACTTGTCAACAAGCTTCACAGTGGGATCTCGCAACCCCCCATTGGTAGTAGATACACAAAGTATACATGCGTATCAACCCTTACTACGCTCTCGTGAAACCACAAAGTAAGGGCAACCAGCAAAAAAGCTATCGAGATAAATAAGTAGCGATGCATTCAACTCAAAATGAGGAGTCAGAGCACCTGGAAAAGGCTTGCAATGCTAGAAAATCTCGCAAGAGAAAATGAAAGAAGATACTCTAGTACCTGGTTCGGATCCACTGCTTCCAACCACTCTGTCATCTCCACTATGGACTGGCTACTCGAATTGAAGGCCTTGAATAGTGTGTTGGCTCAGCTCCTTGTCGATGTCTGTGCGGAACTCCAAGCAATTCCGAAATGGTCTTTTGGAGTTAGATACTCCCATCTTTCAAAAAAGCCATGCATAAAAGCTGATGTCTTACTATCCACAAATCTAAAAGCAACACTGACGTACTCCGGCTGATACTTTGCGAGAGACGAGTCGTACCTTAAAAAAAAACACAATGAACACAGTGTTTTTTTTAAAGCGTGGCAGTGAACACAGCATGGCAGCTGTAGCACCCGCATTGTCGAAATCTTGTATTGTATCACAGTTGCAAAACAAATCCCTAGATCGCTCGTTGGTCCGTCAGCAATCCGAGTGCGGCCCGGGAATGCCGAGAGAGCGATTCAAAGAGTAGCTATAGGGAAAGGAGGGCGCAGGCAGAGAGAACATGGGGGGAGAGAGCGGGGCAGCAACAAGGTGGTGCTTGGGGAGGGGGGAGGGGCAGGAGGAAGAGAGGATAAGGTTACCTTCGATGTTCATGCCGGAGAAAGGAGGGGGGGAAGGGATGGCAGAGGCGAAGGAGGCAAACTTGGAGGGGCTATAGAAACGGGGAAAGTGGTGCAGGGAGGAGGATTCAAGGGGGGCGGGGTGGGGGTGAATGCGGTGGTGATGGGGCGGAGGGTCGAGAAGGAGGGCGAGGGAGTGACAGAGGCATAGGCGGAGATAAAGGGGCCGGAGTCAAAACTAGTCTTCACTAGTTTCGCCAACTAGTTTCGTGAGCGAAACTAGTCTTCACTAGTTTTGCCAACGAAACTAGTCTTCACTAGTTTCGCCTCTTTCTCTGCCTCTGCCTCCCCTTCTCCCTCTCCCTCTCCACCCTCCTTTCTTCCACTTCCGTTTCCCTTCGACCTTCCTCCTTCGCTTAGTTTCGTTTTTTCCGCCCCGTTTAGTTTCGCCAGCGAAACTATAGTTGTGAACTCCAAATGAAATGGCCTCTAATAGTGTTTCGCCAGCGAAACTATGATGTCTTTACTTTTTCCTACCACCTTCAATCCATTAACCTTCTTGAGCTCTATTATTTCATTAGATCTAATGATGGCATCATGTCCATGATTTTTCTCTCGCAACTATTCCATCCTTTGGTATGATTGTTTTTAGAGTAAAAATTATACTAGGGATACACACCCATTTAAGGCCTCTTCGGCAAAGGTATCCTAAAGATGATGTTTTCTTTCGTTTAGTAAAGTACTGACATTTTGATATTTTTCATTGCTCAAAACATTGGGCATGAGATTTTAAAATATTATATGATTGACAGCGCTAATTTGGCCCTTATTCCTTTGGGCATTGGATACTACTCGGTGCATCTAGTACTTGTCAATTGCAAAGAGTCATTAGCCTTAGCCTACACAATCTATTAACATAATTGATTAGAACACACATAGCATACATCCCTTTAGTGCTATTCAAAATGGTTTAAAAAATGCCCATAGCGTACTACTTAAATTTTATCGCCGAAACTATAAGAGATATAAGCAACAACTCCCATAAACTTGAAACTTGCTAGTGTAGTGAAATTGACAAACCCTCCATCCAAGCTTCCATCAGCACCTCCCATCCATTCTTTGAGCTAGCTGCATCTGCTAATATAGTTTCGCCAGCGAAACTAATTTGTAGTGGTTCTTTTTCGTGTGCATTAGCCTTGGAAAAATCAACCTTGAGTAACATGACTCTTTTATGACTTCCCATCCTCTCCATCCTAGAGAAAGTTTCAATGAATGATAAATGGGGTGCCAACTTGAGTGCTTGGAACATGGGCGGTCAGACTGAATGTTGTGAATTGATTATATGAGTAGATTCTTCTGAATTGGCGGTTACAAGGACTTGTGTGCTTGGGACGTGGCGGTGGCAATGAATGTGGTTATATTATGAGTTTGATCGTCTAGCTGATTTAGTATCAAAGAACAATGATGGCCTCTTCCTATGCTTTTGCACTACAAGTGCAGAGTTGGTCAGTATAGAGTTCGAAAGGAGACAAGTGCGTGAACTACTGTTGCTCACATGCCTACTCACTTGTGCCTCGTTTGCTAGCAATAGATCTCAACACTGGTAATGACTAATTTTCCTTTCACTTGAAGGAAGGGAGATTGTGTTCCACAAGCTCCATGGATTTTGCAATTGTGTCCAATGACAATAGGTCGAAGACACTGCAAGTTGCAACAACTAATGGTGTTGCACGCATTAGTAGGGAATACCTTCACTTAGCATTTGGACTTTCACCGAGCTCAATCTCTTTGCATCAACTACTTGATAGCAAGTGTGACGACTTGTCCTTTGAGGTTTCCTTTGTAGGTGAGGAGTCCATGTTTCATCTTGACACTCAGTTTGGAACCACCTTCATTGTTAGAGGTGTAAAGCTTTTGACAGAAATCAGTAAGGAAGTGTCGGATAAAAAACAAGTAGATGAACAATCCGATAAGACCATGAGTTTGGTTCCTCTCTTGAAAAACCTTCCTGCAAGAAGTGCACTCAAAAAAGCTATGGACATTGTAACAACAATACAGGAAGTTGATGCACTTCCAGTAAAGTATGATGGCAATATTTTGTCTGAGCTTCCCGCTTCGGACCTCCCTAACCGTGCTAAGGGGACAAAAACCAAATACGATAGCCATGTTTGGACGGATGATATAACAAGTAATATGACAGGATTTGATGGTTTAGTTAGAATTCGAAGATGTGGTGGGCATCTACAATGCAAAAACATATTTTGTCCTCACTTGGAGAGAGCCAAAGAGGCCAATGAGAAGCATTGGCAAGGGAGACTTTCAGGAGTGTGTCCTCAAAGATCATATGTTGGCGAAAATAGTACTCTTAAGTGTTTGCATTGTGGTGCTCGTCCTTTCTGCGAGCAAGAGTGCCCATGTAGGCTATTCTTATGTTACCCACACCCCAAGGGTGATACACAATTTAAGAGGTGTGTTATACACTCAGGGTATCATTTGCATCCCGTTGGTGAAGGAAGTTCTAGAGGTGCTGTGAAGGAAGTTAAGGCTAGGTTGACTAAGCTCATACAAAGAGATGGGATGGGAAGACCTAAAGCCTTGCAAAAAACATTAGCAAAAAAAATAATATTGGATGCCGTCATTCAAGATGATCCGAAAGCCATGAGTGATGCTGAATTGACATCATTACTAGAGAAGATTACTCCAACTTTGGACAAGAGAAGGTATGTGCATACTTGTCCTTTTAATGTGATTAAAAGTACTCAAGTTTTTATGAAAAATAAGTAATGGGATTTTGATGCTACATGTTCTTAACTGTAGGCTCGCACGTTGGAAAAGGGAGGCCCAAATTGAAAGTGGATCCTTTGCAGATGGTTATGATGCTCTTTTACAACTGAAAAGAAAGTGTGTATATGATTATTTTCAGAGCATGGTGTTCCCTGGACAACTTGAATTTTCTTCATTTGAAAGATGTCATGTTTTCAAGATGTCTACCAAGGGACATGGTAGTGGTGTTGATCTAGTGAACAAGATGAGGCCAGGTGGAGAGTTAGGATCGTGCTGGGTTTGCTTTGATTTTGTCAAACGTATGCATGATTGGAATACAATGGCATGCCATGTTTACAACCCTTTTGTTCAAGAGCTACAAACTATTGCTATTGGGGATTTCAAGGTTGAGGATACAGAAGCCCAGATCCTTTTTTGGGAAATGTTAAATAGAGTCATGGAGAAGAAGGGATTCCCAAAGCCTCAATTTAAAGGGTTTATGGCTGATGAGGCACAAGCAAATTGGCGTGCAATTAGAATGGTATTCAATGGTGATGCCAATAAGGTGCTCAAAGAAAAAGAGAGATCTTGCTTATTCCATTGGGAGCAAAGCTTGGAAAACCATGCTAAGTTCCTTCCATCATTTGATCGTGAGGAGTTCAAGCTAAGGTGTAGACAGTGGAAGAATGCTCCATCTCAAGAAGCTGCAGACATCGAGTTGAAAAACCTCCGTTCGTGGTTCAAGCATCATGCACATAAGAAGGACATCTCCATTTTAGAAACATGGATTGTGTGGTGGCATGCAAGAGTGGCTCATTGGGGAGAATACATTCTCAAGGTAGGTCTATTGTTATTTCATTCACAACTTTATTGTTTTTTGATTATTGGAAACTAATCTATGTTGTGGCACAGGGCATGGAGGGATCTGACCAGTTTTTAGTTCCTAGAGCCAACCTTGCAGAGTCCAGTCCATGGAAGTTGGTTGGCATCGAATGACGGAGTGAAATATGTCACACTAAAAAATGCTTGTGAGACAGATATGACGGGTGCTTTGCTGCAAACTGCAAGATACACAGAATATCTAAAGGGACTACACTTGGGTTGTGGACCTAGTTTGGAAAAGCTATCTCAAAGGCACTCTTATGGGGACATAGGGAGCAACTCATGCAAGTTCATTGATCTCAGTAATGAGGTGGCTAGCAAGGTGGATGCAACTATTGGAGGTCAAGATTGTATGGGTGATTTGAAGACTGTGAGAAGGAAGCGGTCAAAATCTTTCTCAGAAGCAGTGTATGCAAATGATTCACATCATCCAGAATACCAGTATGTAAATCAGCCAAGAAAGAGAAAACAAAATACCACACCAATCTTGAAAACAAATCAATATGTTGAAGAAGAGGTAGTATGTATACACAAGACTATGTGGGCTATAAGAAGAACTAATGCAGGTAGTGAGGTGAGGTGTCAAGGATACTTAGAGGACAAAGGAATCAAATGCCACAAATTGATAGATCACAAGGGTAGGATGGGAAAGAGAGGTGTTCTTGCACCTAGCTTTTTTGGGAGAATCAACACCAAAGCAGGCATTCGAAGGCAATTGATTTGGTTTTGTGGGGATAACATGGACCACACATGGACACCATCAAATTGCATTGAAGGAAAACCACCTGAGGTGCCGAGGGAGTGGCCTATTGAGAAGGGGACAAGCCTGGATGAGGAAGAAATGAGGTTATTAGTAGCTGGAGAATTTAGATTAAAAAAGCAATGCACTAGGGCCAAATCTGCTGATTTAACAAGTAGACCGAGCACAAGGGATGGCATGGTTGTGGAATGGGTAACTGAGGCGACATGTGAAATGAGAACAAGGATAGCTAAGTCTATTTACTTGGAATGTGTTGTTCACAATGTTAATATAGTTGTCCCTAGAGAGCATGTGGAGTACCTAGTTTCCACTCCAGGATCACGTAGAAAAGGGAGCAAGTACAATGTTGTGGTTTCAGTGTTTCCATCATGCACATGTCTGGACTTTATGGGCCATTCTCAAGGGCAAAATAGATATATCCCATGCAAACATCTGTATTACATTTATATGCAATACTTGGGTCTAGATGAGAAGATACACATGTTCATTCACCAATCTGCACTAAGTAGGCAAGAACTCTACCAAGCTCTACCTGCTTGCTAAGAAGGGCATTTATCTCTACTTGTGGTTATATCAAAGGAGCTTGCATAGGTGCATACAAATATTGTATGACCATTGTAGCTTGTGTTGACTTTTTGGGTGCATTTTGATAGTCATTTGCTTGACACAATATAGCTATATGTATGTAAATAGTATTTTGTTGCCCACAGCTTCTTTAAGAGTTGTGTATGAACAATGTATTACTCACCACACTATAGTTTTCGGTGACCTTTTGGTGTGTTTGAATGGTCCTTTTATAGAAATCTATCCATGTCTCTCAATTCAATCTTCCTGAGATTCTAGACCATTTGACTATAAATTGTTTGGAAGAAATATTATTTTTACTTTATTTTTTTGCACATGATGTTTATTGAAAAAATATATATATTGAAGGTATCAAATTAGACTTAACTAAAGGTCCACTGCTCAGATCGCTCGTACGTTTTTGCTCGGAAAATGCTCGTCCCCTTGATTAAGCTCCTTCAAATGAGGACTTCTTGTCTTATAATGCCCTTGCATTTGCTTTATAATAAGCTAAGAATCTCCTCTTACTTCCAATTATTTGACTTAACTTTGAAGACAACCCTCCAAACCAAGAATCAAAGCATTATACTCAGTTGCATTGTTAATTCTGATACGATACCTAGAAGCTCTTGTCCTCTTGCCCATACCTCTTGACCTTCAGAATTCATCAAGACTATCCCCCTGGCTCCTTGTTGGCATGAAGGGCTAAAAGCCCCATCAAAATACAAGAAAAAAGATGTTGGTGGTGTCTCCCTTTCATCATTAATGTCCCCCTTATATTTCTTTTCTTCTCTTAGATCTTGCCGTCCTGTGCGCAAATCTGCCATAGTGGACCTAGTGGTATTTTCAATAATGACAAAAGAGAAAGAGAACTCTTGAAGCTCTTGTGAAGATAGTGGGAGAGAAGGAAGGAGTCTCACTTGTGGCTTTCTCACATACACAATGGGGGAATACACACAAAGGTGGAGGCTGAAAACAGTTTTCCTCTTCTTAGTTGTGAAAGCCAAAAGAACTCTAGTACAAAGAAATAGAAGAACCCTATATGTGGGTCTCAAACCAAACTCAACTAACTAAGGTGGCATACTAACTGAGCCACGAACTAGAGTAGATAAGGATAGCTATCATCCAGCTATTATTCATGGGCGGTGTACCAACTGCATCTACAGCTAACAAGTCGGTGACATAAATGCACAACGATCACCCTGGCATATCATGAGTGGAGCTCGATATCTCAACCCTCCCCCTCGAGCTCAATCCCAATTCCTGCACACCAAGTAGGTCTCTGAACTTGCACAGCTTCTCTGCGCCCAATGCCTTCGTGAATATGTTAGCTACCTGATCCTCTATGCTAACATAAACTAGATCAATAAGACCTAGTAAAACCTTCTCCCGCACATAGTGATAATGCACCTCAATGTGCTTTGTTCTAGCATGATAGAGTGGGTTATTTACCAAGTGTATACTGCTCATGTTGTCATAATAAATGACAACTGGCCCATCTATAGACTGATGCATATCATAGAGTAGCTTATGCAACCAAGCTACCTCACATGCAGCCATTGCTGCACCCTTGTACTCAGCCTCTATGCTCGACAAGGCAACTGTAGGTTGTTTCTTACTGCTCCAAGTGACTGCAGCACTCCCAAAGAGAACACATATCCACTGGTAGATCGTCTATCAGAAATACTACCAGCCCAATCAGCATCAATGTATCCATGCACCTGTATCTGAACCCCAGCCTCATAAAATAGTCCATACTACAATGTGGACTTCACATACCTGAGTATGCGTCTAGCCGCATCCCAATGCAGTTTCCTTGGAGCCTGCATAAACTGACTTACCAATCCAACAGCATAGCTCAAATCTGGCCTGGTAATAGTCATATAAATCAAACTTCTGACTATGCGTCTATACATAGTAGGATCTTCTAGAAGCTCACCTGCATCTGTGCTCAGCTTCACATTCTGCTCCAAAGGAATTGAAATAGGCTTACAGCCTATCATCCCATATTTGGACAGCATGTCCAATCCATACTGCCTCTGCAAGAGCTGTATCCCACTTGGCGATCTAATCACCTCAATGCCCAAGAAATAACACAGCTCTCCCAAATCCTTCATCTCAAACTTCTGCTTCAATAGCATTTTCACATGAAGGATATCTTCATCACTATCACATGTGATGATCAAATCATCAACATAAATGACAAGCAGCATAATACCTTTCTCTATTTTTCTCACATAAAGTGAGAAATCTGCCTTGGAAATCTGAAAGCCAATAGTGACAAGATATCATCCTATCTTGTCAAACCATGCTCTAGGTGCTTGCTTCAAGCCATACAAGGCTTTCTTCAACCTACAAACAAACTCAAGATGACCAGCATGAACATAACCTGGTGGCTGCTCCATAAAGACCTCTTCTTGCAAATCACCATGCAAGAAAGCATTCTTTACATCCATCTGATGTAAAGACCATCCCTTTAATGCAGCAATAGCAATGATTGCTCTTACAATTGCCATCCTTGCAACCAAACTGAATGTTTCTTCATAATCAATGCCATATGTCTGTGCATACCCCTTGATAACTAATCTTGCCTTGTATCTGTTCACAGAACCATCTGCATTGTTCTTGACCTTATAAACCCACTTACAGCCAATTGCATTCTTGTCTTTAGGCAAAGGCACCAATTCCCATGTAGCATTTGCTTCCAAGGCATCCATGGCTTTCTCCCATTTTTCTTTTCCCATGGCTTGCTCAAAAGAAGTGGGTTCTGGTTCTTGTATCACTTTGACCATATAGGCATAGTGAATGGCTGTAAATCCATCATATTTCAGCCTATCCACAGGATATCTAGCTCTGGTAGACCTACGCAAAATAGGCTCACTTCCAAGTGCTCTCAAAACATCCCTGATCTTCCTTACTCTAGGTGTAACAACAGAAGGAATACCCAACTCATCATCAATGCTCTGTTCTGAGCCACTGGATTCACCATCCACATAAGAGTGACCTACATTCACATCAAACATTGGCTGATCTACCTTCTCTTTTCCTTTTCGTGATACCGGCATACCACTATCTGCATTGCTTTGTGGAGTTTCTCTTGATCTCAATCTGCCTATCCATGGCAAAGTATGTGAACCACTGCTAGAGGACCTTGCAGGTCCACTAATATTTTGTGATTGCTGCTGTGAATTCTGTGTAGCATTACCATTTTGTGCATCTACATCAATCATCACATTTACTGGTTTATACCAGCTGCTCATCTCATAAAAAACAACATCTCTACTCACTGTAAACTTATGAGTAGAAGGGTTATAGCATCTATAACCTTTCTGCTACAGAGAATAACCAATAAAGATGCACTTCTCAGCTTTTGGATCCAACTTGTACCTCAACTCATCTGGCACATGAACATAGGCAATGCAACCAAAAATTTTTAGATGAGAAATATCTGGTTTCCTACCAGTATACATCTCCTCTGGTGTCATGCCATGTATTGTTGTAGTGGGAGTCCTGTTCATTATGTAAAATGCTATAGCAACTGCTTCAGCCCAATAATAATCTGGAAGGTCTTTTTCATTTAGGATGGCCTGAGATACCTCTCCAATATGCTGGTTTTTCCTTTCTACAAGTTCATTTTGCTGTGGGGTATGACTGAATGAATATTGCTGCTTTATGCCATGCTCCTGCAGGAACCTTGCAAACTCATTTGAGAGGTACTCTCCCCCTCCATCTGACCTTAGGCATTTTATTTGCACGCCTGTTTCTTTTTCAACCATAGCTTTAAAAGCTTTGAAGTGCCCAAACACTTCACTTTTCTTTTTCATAAAATGCACCCAAACTTTCTGCTGTAATCATCAATAAAAGTGACAAAATAATGATAGCCTCCAATAGATGCAGCTTAAGTAGTCCACACATCAGAGTGGATTAATTCCAATGGCTTCTTACTCTCTTGAACATGCCTAGGAAATGGTTTCCTTGCCTGTTTTCCAAATTGACAGGCTTCACAAACCTTATGCATTTCTGCAACCTTGAATTTAGGCAATCTTGCAACAATATTTTGGGCTTGCATTGATTTAAGTTGCTATATATTAACATGACCAATGCGTTTATGCCAGATATCAATATCTGCAACTACACCGGTCCCATGTGCAAACATTGCTACACTCAATTCAAGCAAACAACTCAAAATCAGGAAATTTTTCACGGACGGCAATGGATGTCCGGAACTATGCATAATCCTTCCTAGACCATTCAAGGTCACAGAAACTAGATCATCATCTTCCATTGGTGACCCAATGGAAGCAAGTGCATCTCCAATTTTCTTCACCTTCATGTGGTAGTCATTAATGCTCATATTTTCTCTCTACACATTGTGCAACTCCTGCTTGAGCTACATTTTCCTGGCTTGCGTATTTGTGCTGTACATTTTTGCCAAAGTATCCCATGCCTCCTTTGGCATACTTGCATCCTGAATATGCACAATCATAGAATCCGAAATACTGATAGACAGCCAGTACATAACTTTTCTAGCTCTCTCAGCCATTCTTCAAATGCCTGTATTTCCCATTGATTGGGAACATTAGGAAGAACTGGTTCTTCTTCATTTCCTGTAATGAACTCCTAATAGCCTTTTCCCATAAGGAAATTCGTCATTCTAAACTTCCATGCTTGGAAGTTGTTCTTGTCAAGCTTTTTAGTGACAATCTGTGAAAGAGAATAAGATGCCATTATAGAACACTGCAAAATATTCTATCACTACAAAAAACACAGCTTTTGCCTCACACGGGCAAATCTGCAAAATCGACGAAAGTGGTATTTGACCACACAGTCACTTCCTAGTGATGATTCAGCATCAACAGGCAACAAGGATGATTCTACAACTCCCAATATCTCTATGCATGGGCATACGATGCATTTTCTGCGGCAACTTTTCACCGACCAGTAGAGCAATGGTCGCACAGCAAAAACAGGGCCTTTTTCTAAGTGCTTGCAAAGAACTTTCGCCTTTAAAACGGGCCCCAAAACGGCCTCGAATCAAAAAAATACTACCCTCTCACCACACCGCAAAGGGCGTCTCAATCTGAGACAGTGCGCTCTTGTACTTCTGGCTGTGCTACCTGCAAAGATTTTCTCCCAAACTTGAAAAAGGAAAGCAACACTGGTCCTCTTACCAGGACACCGCAAACTTGGTTTGCTTTCTTGAGCTCCTTACCATGAACTAGGCTCTGATACCATGTGAAGATAGTGGGAGAGAAGGAAGGAATCTTACTTGCGGCTTTCTCACATACACAATGGGGGAATACACACAAAGGTGGAGGCTGAAAATAGTTTTCCTCTTCTTAGTTGTGAAAGCCAAAAGAACTCTAGTACAAAGAAATAGAAGAACCCTATATGTGGGTCTCAAACCAAACTCAACTAACTAAGGTGGCATACTAACTGAGCCACGAACTATAGTAGATAAGGATAGCTGTCATCCAGCTATTATTCATGGGCGGTGTACCAATTGCATCTGCAGCTAACAAATTGGTGACATAAATGCACAACGGTCACCCTGGCATATCACAAGTGGAGCTCGATATCTCAACAGCTCTGACAACCATTTTAGAAATCTCCCCCCAGGATTAGGCTTGCGAACTAGATATGCTAGTATAGACTGAGAGGTAAGGAAGAAAAATGGCCAGGGTAATAAATAGGAGCAAAACTTTTTGACTGAAAACACCAAAGAGAGGGCTTGTTGCTCCATTTCTTCATACCTTGTTTCCACCTCTGTAAGCTGTCAGTTGGCATAAAAGATGGGTTGCATTCCACCTGCCTCCCCTTTTTGTAGCAATATAGCACCAACTCAATGCAAAGACACACTTGGATTTACATAAAAGTCTTGAGACCAATCAGGGGGCTTCAATATTGGGCCCTTACTCATGGCCTCCTTAAGTTGCTGAAAAGACTCTTGTTGCTTGACACCCCATTGGAAACAAACTCCTTTTCTTATCAACAAGTTCATGGGATGCACTATCTCTATGAAATCATCATAAAAGTGTTGATAATACTTGCACTTTCCTAGAATTTTGCGAACACCAGTGACACTCTCACGACTTGGCAATGCCATGATTGCTTGAACCTTGTTAGGATCCATTTGCAGGCCTTCTTCAGACACAATATGCCCCAAGAAGACTACTTTTGTTTGAGCCAAATGACACCTGCTAGGATTTAGACACCCTTTTTCTTCATCAATCCTAGCTATTTTAAGGCCATCTTTAACTTCTCCATGTGATCCATGTGTCGAGAATAAATGCAAAAATCATCCAAAAACACCCTTATGAACTTTCCCAAGTAAGGCTCAAGCACTTGACTCATGAACTTTTGAACTGTAGCTGGTGCATTGGTCAACCCAAAAGACATCACTCTGTAAGCAAAAACTCCCCAAGGTGTTTTAAATGATGTTTTATTTTGATCTTCCTCCCAAATACAAATTTGAAAGTACCCAGTATACCCATCACATACAGAATACATCTCATGCCCTACTACTTGGTCTAGTATTTCATCTTGGAATGGCAAAGGAAAATGATCCCTCTGAGTGCATGAATTCAAAGGACGAAAGTCCACACAAACCCGACACTTATTTTCTTTCTTTGGTGTGACAACTACAGGAGATATCCATTCTGAATCATCAACAGGAAACATGAATCCTGCCTCAAGTAGTTGTGTTACCTCTTTCTTTAGTGCCTCAGATTGGATCACCCCAAATCGCCTTAAGCATTGCACAACTAGCTTTCTTTCTGGCTTCAACTCAATCTTGTGCTCCACAAGAGAGACTGGTCGAACCTGTGTGAATAGCTTGTTGCAAAGAGACATGAAAAATCATCTAACATATTCAAGTATTGGAGCTTCTCACTACTTGATAGAGAATCATCAATAAGCTTTTCATTGCATTGGCATCGTTTAGTGTGCTCCACATCCTCCACATGAAGTGTCTCTACAGGATCTTCTTGCACCACCACCTTGTTCCTTCTTGACTCATCCCAATAAGCTCCAAGACAAAGACCAAAGGCCACTCCTTCCACCTCACCCTCTAAGCTGGACCCTTGAGAGCTACACCCTATCTCTTCTTCTTCATCAGTTAAGTTAGAGCTCGAACTCTCTAATGTTGAAGACTCCTCCTTGACAACTTCCTTTTTGCGACATCTGATGTTGTAGTGCACCTTCTTATCATTTCCCTGCAAAATCAATTCTCCAGTATCCCACTTTCGAACAGCAGCCTTCACCTTGCATAGCCAAGGCCTTCCCAAAATCAATGGATAGGCACATGGATCTGGCTTGGTAGGGATCACCTAAAACGCAGTCGGCACAGAAATTCCACATACATCCACTTCTAGATGTGAAGAGAGTGGGAAAGAAGTAAGGAGTCTCACTTGTAACTTTTTCACATACACAATGGGGGAATATATACAAAGGTGGAGGCTGAAAACAGTTTTCCTCTTCTTAGTTATGAAAGCCAAAAGAACTCTCTAAGTACAAAAGGAATAGGTGAACCCTATACGTGGGTCTCAAACCAAACTCAACTAACTAAGGTGGCATACTAACTGAGCCACTAACTAGAGTACATAAGGATAGTTGTCATCCAGCTATTATTCATGGGAGATGTACCAACCGCATCTGCAGCTAACAAGTCGGTGACATAAATGCACAATGGTCACCCTGGCATATCACGAGTGGAGCTCGATATCTCAACACTTCCCCTTGAGCTCAATCCCAATTCCTGCACACCAATCCCAATCATTGCGTAGCTTCTCACACCCAATGCCTTCATGAATATGTCAGCTACCTAATCCTCTGTGTTGACATAAACTAGATCAATAAAACCTACTAGAACCTTCTCCGACACATAGTGATAATGCACCTCAATGTGCTTTATTCTAGCATGATAGACTAGGTTATTTGCCAAGTGTATACTGCTCATGTTGTCACAATAAATGACAACTGACCCATCTGTAGACTGATGCATATCATAAAGTAGCTTATGCAACCAAGCTACCTCACATGCAGCCATTGTTGCACCCCTGTATTCAGCCTCTGTGCTCAATAAGGAAACTATAGGCTATTTCTTACTACTCAGAGTGACTGTAGCACTCCTAAAAGAGAACACATATCTACTGGTAGATTGTTTATAAAAAATACTACCAGCCCAATCAGCATCAGTGTATCCATGCAATTGTATATGAACCCTAGTCTCATAAAATAGTCCATACTGCAATGTGGACTTCACATACCTCAATATGTGTCTAGCCGCATCCAAATACGGTTTCCTTGGAGCCTGCATAAACTGACTTACCAACCCAATAGCATAGCTCAAATCTGGCCTAGTAATAGTCATATAAATCAAACTTCCTATTATGCATCTGTACATAGTAGGGTTTTCCAAAAGCTCACATGCATCTGTGCTCAACTTCATTTTGCTCCAAAGGAACTGAAATAGGCTTACAGGCTATCATCCCATATTTGGACAGCATGTCCAATCCATACTGCCTCTCTGAGAACCATATCCCACTTGTGGATCTAATCACCTCAATGCCCAAGAAGTAACGCAGCTCTCCCAAATCCTTCATCTTAAACTTCTACTTTGATAGCATTTTTACATAAAGGATATCTTCATCACTATCACCTATGATGATCAAATCATCAACATAAATGACAAGCAGCATAATACCTTTCTCTGTTTTTCTCACATAAAGTGAGAAATCTGCCTTGGAAATCTGAAAGCCAATAGTGAGAAGATTCTGTTCTATCTTGTCAGACCATGCTTTGGGTGCCTGCTTCAAGCCATACAAGGCTTTCTTCAACCTACAAACAAACTCAAGATGAATAGCATGAACATAACCTGGTGGCTGCTCCATATAGACCTCTTCTTGCAAATCACCATGCAAGAAAGCATTCTTTGCATCCATCTGATGTAAAGACCATCCCTTTGATGTAGCCATAGCAATGACTGCTCTTACGGTTGCCATCCTTGCAACCATACTGAATGTTTCTTTATAATCAATGCCATATGTCTGTGCATACCCCTTGACAACTAATCTTGCCTTGTATCTGTTCAAGAACCATCTGCATTGTGCTTCACCTTATAAACACACTTGTAGCCAATTGCATTCTTGTCTTTAGGCAAAGGCACCAATTCCCGTGTAGCATTTGCTTCCAAGGCATCCATTTCTTCATCCATGGCTTTCTCCCATTTTTCTTTTCCCATGGCTTGCTCAAAAGAAGTGAGTTCTAGTTCATGTATCACTTTGACCATATAGGCATACTAAATGGCTCTAAATCCATCATATTTCAGCCTATCCACAGGATACCTAGCTTTGGTAGACCTATGCAAAATAGGCTCACTACCAGGTGCTCTCAAAACATCCCTTTTCTTCCTTACTCTAGGTGTAACAATAGAAGGAATACCCAACTCATCATCAAGGCTCTGTTCTAAGCCACTGGATTCACCATCCACATAAGAGTGACCTGCATTCACATCAACCATGGGCTCTAATCTACTTTCTCTTTTCCTTTTCACGATACTTGCATACCACTATCTGCATTGCTTTGAGGAGATCCGCCTGATCTCAATTTGCCTGTCCATGGCAAAATATGTGAACCACTGCTAGAGGACACTGCAGGTTCACTTATATTTTGTGATTGCTATTGTGAATTATGTACAGCATTACCATTTTGTGCATCTACATCATGAATCACATTTACTGGTTTATACCAGTTGCTCATCTCATCAAAAACAACATCTCTGCTCACTGTAAACTTACGAGTAGAAGGGCTATAACATCTATACCATTTCTGCTGCAGAGAATAACCAATAAAGATGCACTTCTTAGCTTTTGGATCCAACTTGGATCTCGATTCATCTAGCACATGAACATAGGCAATGCAACCAAAAACATTCAAATGAGAAATATCTGGTTTCCTACTAGTATACCTCTCCTCTGGCATCATGCCATGTATTGCTACAGTGGGAGTCCTATTCATTATGTAGACTACTGTAGCAACTGCTTCAACCCAATAATAATCTAGCAAGTCTTTTTCGTTAAGCATGGCACGAGATAACTCTCCAATATGCCTATTTTCCTTTCTACAAGTTTATTTTGCTGTGGGGTATGACTGCATGAATATTGTTGCTTTATGCCATGCTCCTGCAGGAAACTTGTAAACTCATTTGAGAGGTACTCTCCCCCTCCATCTGACCTTAGGCATTTTATTTGCAGGCCTGTTTCTTTTTCAACCATAACTTTAAAAGCTTTGAAACGCCCAAACACTTCACTTTTCTTTTTCATAAAGTACACCCAAACTTTTCTACTGTAGTCATCAATAAAAGTGACAAAATAATGACAGCCTCCAATAGATACAGCTTTAGTAGTCCACACATCCGAGTGGATTAATTCCAATGGCCTCTTACTCTCTTGAACATGTCTAGGAAATGGTTTCCTTGCCTAGTTTCCAAATTGACAGGCTTCACATACCTTATGCATTTCTGCAACCTTGAACTTAGGAAATCCTACAACAATATTTTGGGCCTGCATTAATTTAAGTCACTGTACATTAACATGACCAATGAGTTTATGCCAGATATCAATATATGCAACTACATTGGTCCCATGTGCAAACATTGCTGCACTCAATTCAGGCATGTCCGCATCCAATGTAAACATCATGCCCTTCTTCTTCCCTTTTGCTATCAAGCGACCTTTATTTTTCATATCCTCAACAAAGCATCCACGAGGATTAAATCTGACCTACAAGCCCTGCTCAACCACTTGACCAATAGAAACTAGGTTCTTGGTGATATTCGGCACATGAAATACATCAGACAGGTATTTCTTTTTTCCATCCAACATAGACAAAGGAATTTTACCAATTTGCACAATAGGATGTGCAGTATCATCACCAATCTCCACAAATCCTGGTCTTTCTATTTTCCTTCCATCCTGCATCCATTATACATTACCTGTCATGTGGTTTGATGCACTTGAGTCAACATACCACACATCATTGCTTTCTTTTGCACTTGTCACAGAATTGGTCATGCGTTGCACCATTTATAGCAGTCTTTAACCATATGACCCATTTTACCATAGTAGTAGCATTCAACATTGATGTTTGCATTTTGGCCTCTCTGCCATCCACCACGACCTGTTTAGTTACCACGTCCTCCTCCATAGGACTGGTTTTCTTGAATTTGCTGCATATTTTGATTTCTACCATGACCTCCACATCGGCCTACTCTACCTCTGCCTCTACCTCTTCTAGCATTTGAGTAGAGGATAGCTTCTTTTGAAGTTCCTTTTGAAGAAGATGCACCACCATTTCTCTGATCTTCAAAAATTAAAAGAGCAATCAACTCCTCAAAATCAGGAAAATTCTCACGGACGGCAATGGATGTCCAGAATTGTGCATAATCCTCTCCTAGACCATTCAAGGTCACAAAAACTAAACCATCATCTTTCACTGGCAGCCCAATAGAAGCAAGTGCATCTACAATCTTCTTCACCTTCATGTGGTAGTCATTGATGCCCATATTTTCTCTTTGCACATTATGCAACTCCTACTTGAGCTGCATTTTCCTGGCTTACGTATTTGTGCTATACATTTTTGTCAAAGTATCCCATGCCTCCTTTGGCGTGCTTGCATCCTGAATATGCATAATCATAGAATCTGAAATACTAATAGACAGCTAGTACATAACTTTTATGGCTCTCTCATGCCAGCCTTTAAATGCCTGCAACTCTTGTTGATTGGGAACATTAGGAATAACTGGTTCTTGTTCAGCTCCAGTAATGAACTCCCAAGAGCCTTTTCCCTTAAGGAAATTCGTCATTCTCTTCCTCTTCCACCATTTGAGTAGAAGACATCTTCTTTTGAAGTTCCTTTTGAAGAAGATGCACCACCATTTCTCTGCTCTTCAGAAATTAGAAGAGCAATCAACTCCTCAAAATCAGGAAAATTCTCACGGACGGCAATGGATGTCCAGAATTGTGCATAATCCTTTCCTGTCGATGGAGAATAATACCTCTTTCTCCATGACATAGAGGTTATGTTTGGTCTCTAGGAGGATGAAGCTCTTGGTATCCTGTGTGGATATGAGGTGGACATGACTATGCAAGAACCTAGGTTTTTGGGAGCAGATGATTCAATAGAAGAGGTTCTTGCTTTAACACTAGCCCAAATCAAAGATGCAGAGACATCAATCTACTCCGACCTACCTGATGTTCCAGAAGAAGCCACCACATCTCACTCTAGACAGCAGGAGGCCTCTAGATCCATCCTCATTGACAAAGAGGAAGGGATTGAGCATGATGACTCCATAGTGGTAAGAAACTATGAGCTTTGAATTTCTTCTCTCTTGGTATACTTTTGCTTTAATGGAATTCTAATGTAATGTTGGACTGTTGCAGGAGGCATTTGAGGTTGACCTATTCTCATCTCAGCAATGCCTTGTTTGCAGTAGCTTCAGTCGAGATCACTCACTGGCACATTACCTTGGCCAAGCAAAAGGGCGCTTTGTGGTTATCCACAAAAAGTTTTCTCCACATGGCACTAATGACCTCCTGAAGTGCAAGGCCTTGGCAAGAGTGATTGGTCATGCTGACATCAACTGCAATGCTGACAAGGTCATTTTGGTGAACTGCATGGATGCCCTCAATGCCTTTAGAACCAATTTTCAAGGTACGGCATTGATGGCAGCAGCCATGTCCCTGGCCAGCAATGACAATAGCAATGACTCTCTATCGACTAGGTTTAGAGCTAGGAGTGTATTTGGGAATTCAAAGCCCAATGTTCTTAGTGTTTTAGAGAAGAGAGAAAGGCTCTAAAGCCTTATTGTATAGAAATTTTATTTTATATGAACACAGCTATACTTTTTATACAGTGCCCCATTTTGTATTCTTTTACAAAATTTATTTTATACTGTCATTGTATTTTGTAACTTTAATTGTTGTTGGCATTAATATTTTCATTCACTATTCTGTTCAAAAGCATGCGATCAGATAAATATTTGTGCTATAATGGTCATTTCTAAGCAATCCAGTAAGAATCTCACCGCGTGGCAGAAGGGAAATGTATACTTGGTCAAACAGACCCCATACGCACCATAACAAGTTTTTTCATTTTTGGGCTCCTTGCGCGATGCCGAACACATTTGCCTTCTGCTGCATGGTGAAAAAACATCATTTGACACTCAAATTCACACTGAACTTGCATAAACTGATGGAAAGCATCACGTAACATGTATAATAACATGGGAATAGTAATAGAACATAAAAATATCTTCTATTCATTGGCCTCAAAGGGCAGAGATTTACAAAATGATTCAGGTTACACCAAATGAACCTAAACAACATCTAGGGCCTAAGGGAGGGATCGGAGCAGATGCGCTTGGCGAGTGCAAGATCCTTGTCCATCACTGTTACTCTTTTGGCATGGATAGCCCATAAGTTCATGTCTTCAAAAAGACCTACTGTCATTTGCTCCATTGCCTCTAGAATAGCTCCCATAGTACCTGAAGTGAAACGCACATCACTCTTGTAATGCTATGCTATTTCACGTACAACACGCTGGAAGGGTGCACGGGGAATGAGATTGTCCACAGTGGTTTGGAACTTGCAGATCTCCTGAAGTGCCTTCACTCCAGATTTTTTGCGCCTCTTAATCTTTGGGGGACCTTGCATTGGCCTTTGGACATGGCTCCATGGCCGCTTGTCTGCTTTGAACTTCTTTTGCCTCTCCTCCCTTGCAACCACCTCTTCAGACTCCTCTTCCTATGTCTGCTGGGTCATTCGAGGTGGCCTCTCATGCCTAGGGGTCTGCTTTGTCCTTGCTCTCTTTTCCTTTTCATGAGGCAAAAGAAACCTACTACTAGGGAAGGAGAAGTATTATGGCTACCTAGGGATGAAAAGGAATTAGCTATAATCTCACTTGGGTTGAGTGATTCCTTTTTTCATCACATTGTTGGTTGTGAAACTACACATGCTGCATGGAGCCAGTCTTTGGAGCACAGGGGAAATGTTCCAACTATAGTCTTCTCATTAATTTCTTTGATATGAATTTGGATAAAGGAGAATCAATATCCTCACATTTAAACTCCATAAAAAGTATATTGACTCAGCTAGCTATAGCAACTTTGATCTTGAGATGACATTGTGATTGCTATCTTGCTTAAGGTTCTACCTGATGAGTATGATGCCATTGTAACTACTCTCAATAATCTACCAGAGTCCAATTTGGTAAATATAGAGGCATCCCTCTTGGAAGAAGAAAGAAAAATAAATAAAGGAATGACTACAAAGAAAGCGAGGCATGTCTGGTCAAAAGCAACTTCAAAGGATCGACAAGCAAGAGCAAGATGAAGTGCAATTTATGTTGGAAGCTTAGACACTTTATGTTATACAATCAACCTAGAAATAGTTTATACAATCAAAAGAAAACCTACAAGATGTTGCTAAGATACAAGTGCATCATTGAGAATTTCAATCAGACTCCACTTAACAGAACGTACATAAAAGGAATATTTCTTTGGTACTCAATCAATTTTGAGATCTCATATTGGTGAGATTTTTCCACTTTTCCTAATACAGTCTTACCAAGGCATTGAAAAAAAAAGGGATCCATTTATAGCCCCTATCTAGCTATCTTGGCATGCATTTCCCTAACCTTTTTCATGGCTTCCTATGTTGTCACAAGCATTTGAGCTACAAAAAAGTTTTGTAGCATATGAAGAGAGACCCTCCAATTGCATCTTCTTGAGACAATTCAACACTTTCTTACACCTTGATCGACATATCCTACAATCAGCGCATTCCATGATAATAAGACACAAAGTAGTACTTAACCATGCTACTGCAAGCATGCCACATTTGGCATGCATATCCACCTAAGTGTTGCCAACAAGTGATCAATTTCAAGCCCCTTCTTGGCACATCCTGAAATCAGTACATTCCATGAGACTAGGTAATCAGTAGACCTAAGATTGTGATGCTATCGTGTAACTTATATGAATGTGATACATTGTTATAACTCCTTTGTTGCTTGGGTAGTTTAGCCTCCCAATTATAGTGAGAGGATGCTTATTGAAAGATGTTAGAAAAGTGATCTACAAGATCAGTGGCATTGTCAGGTATGCTTATTATCATATCACCTTCATTATATTTCATAAAATTTTAAATGATAGGTAGAAAATATCAAATCTTATGGGTGCATGCGGAATAGGTAGATCTCATAAAAAGAGATCACTATATCAAGCATCAAGAGGCCGGCTAAGGTGGACACCATTGAACTTGTGTGCTTGCTTAAGCAGCACTTTCCCTCAAGCATTATGGTGACTCAAGTGCACTTGCTTGTACACGTAGTTGATGAGGTCACCATTGCATGAATTATTCATAGTCATTGAATGTTTTTCCTTGAACGGTTTATCAAAAATTTGAAGGGATTTTTAAGGTAAAGAGCTAGACCTAAAGCAAGCATGGAAGAGGGATGGCTTGTGCAAGAGTTATTAGTATACATCATAGAGTTTCTTGCATTCGAATCTCGATATGCCACATGCTTGGAACATCAAGGACGATGATCATGTCATTGCGGAGCTTTTGCAAGGTAAAGTGATTATTGGTTGATTTTAGACGATTTATTATTTTCATTCTTGATGTCAAATGGTTTGGAACTATCTACAATGATCCTATTGCAACTATAGTAAAGAGATATAACAGTGGTTTCTTTGCCATTGACTCCACCAGACCCTAGACTAATGAAAGTGATGATTTTCTTCTTCCAGAGCATTCAGGTACATACTAGTGAATTGATTAAATATCTTTGTTTTCAAACAAGTATTGGTAGACGTTCATATATTTATTTATCTATTTATTTACTTGAGCATCAATTAATATAATTACTAGCATCTAATTTGCATCTTCAACGTAGGTGGTCTTTCATCTAGATCATTCATTTCTAAGATGGTGCTACATGGTCCAAGTTGCTCCTCAAAAAGAAAACATATTATTGAAGATAAGAATGTGGATATGGATATGCCCGCTGAAGATCCAAATAATGATGCTGATGGATCTGGGGAAGTGGATGAAGATGACGATATGGGTCAGGAAGAAGGTGACAATAATGACATTGCAATGGAGGAAAGTGGAGATCATGACTTTGGCGAAGAAGAGGTAGAATAGAGGTTGAACTAGAGGGTCAAGTCTTAGGTAGACATACATTAGGGAATGATGATATAGGTGATCAATTGTATGTAAACCTTGAGATTGACTTATTTGGTCTACAAGACTTGTCTCAAGACAAAGCCATTGATGTAAATGCTACTGATTGATTGTTTTAACATCGATGAGACTCAAATTAATACTTTAAGAACTCAAATTAACTTTAATTTCAAATGAATTATTACAACCAAACCTCGATAGGGTTACAAAAAGTGAGTAAATAAGTGTTGAATCCATCAGGTAGTCCAAGCTCCAAGGTTAGGGTCCACTTACCTATACCACCATCCAAATAAACCATATTTTAGATCTGTGAGGTAGTCTAGGCAAGGTCCACTTACCTACCACCATCCAAATAAACCATATTTTAGATCTGTGAGGTAGTCTAGGCTCCAAGGTGAGGGTCCACTTACCTACCACCATCCAAATAAACCATATGCTAGAACAGTATAGCTTAATTTGGGTAGACAGATAATGCTTGTTTCATCTAGCTTCTTATTGCTTTACGTGGAAACAAGAACATCCCTCTAGATTCTAGCATATAAAAGTATAATGATTTCACAAAGGAAAGTGCTCATAATTAGTGCATTAACTCAATTTTAAAGGAAATGTACCAATAGACTAAAGTTGCATTTAAAGATGGAGAAAATTAATTTAAAAAGTGTGTGTGTGTGTGTGTGTGTGTGTGTGTGTGTACATACATACATACATAATACTTTCAATGTTGGAACTTTGTAATCTACATCCTTGGGTTTCATCTGAAGAACTACTAGATCTGCTAAACTATTGTTCTTCTTTGGTTTTAGAAACTCTTTGCTCTACTTCTTTTGGATACGTTTCCTTTAAGAGCTATTTAATCAAATTTTTTCAAAAGTTTGGGACCATGTATAGCAATTGGTCCAACATAATTTAGATATGAACTCCTTATTTGAGGCTTAAAACAATTCATCTAATGTGCTATCTTGTTCAAACAACCTATGTCCACATGCAAACTCCTTTTCCACTATAATACACCTTGAACAATTTTCTATTCTCATGCAGATCCATCGAAGTGGTCTTGCCCTGGAATGTTCCTAACAATTCTTGTATTATGATAGCATTGGGCTTTGAAGGTGGTTGTGGCAACTATTGTCGGTCTTGTTGATGGTTGCCAAATCTAACAATTGATAGACCTCTTTCCAATCAGCTTCACCTGCATTAGCAATGGACAATTTGGTCCAAGCCTAGGTCCGTCTATTCCCATGTAATAACTACATTCCTTCAGGTTCTGGCACGATCCATGTTCACCCTAGTTCCAATTTCTTTGCTGGTTTCAATTTCTTTGTTGTTATTGTTGCATAGCCTTTGCTGTGTTTGCTCCCGTATCAACTTCTTTTGCTCATGTCACTGGAGTTCATTGCACCTACTGAGATGGATTCATGCATGCATTGGGATTGCACCAACACACTTCGGCTGTGTGATTGTTCTAAGAGATCCCATAGTGCATCTTTGGCCAATTCTTTATTATGCCCAAACTTTTTAGTTTTTGCTCCAACAGCTTATTGTGGAAGCCTTTTATTACTTCTATTTCTCCTTTTCCCTCAACCTTTTGATTGGACTTCTTTACTCTTTTCTTCTTCTGCTTCTTTTCTTCTTTTTATCACCATTGTCCAAATCACTATTAGACATATCGTTATGGGAATCGGACTCTGTGTCAGATTTGTTCTCTGTCTTTTGAACTGGTGTTGGAATCATCATGTGAATCTGTGTCTACCTTCTTCTTTCTTCCTTTGGTGGTACCAATTCTTTGTTTATCTCTTTTGGCTGAGTCTATTAGGGAATGAAAGCCATTTGCCCTTGCTGGTAGGTTTATGCCCCCAATGCCATTTCATATCTTCGATTTTAGCCCCTTGCAAAAGTATTATGCCGATGTCTCATTGGTTAGTATTTTCACTTCATCTAAGCTTCATTCAAATTTTAGAATTTCCTCATAGCTACCAGTAGTCAAGACCCCCAACTCTCATGGAGGAGCTCCACACTGACAATAACGAAGCTTCAAAGTAACTCAAAAGGTTGAGACATAGCCACTATGAATATCCACGTAGAAACAGCTTGCATGGAATCGTGCCACATGGCACTTAGCCTTTTTACCACTCCTATTAACCTTAGAGTCAAGCCTTCTCCTCATGAGGATGTGAAGATAACTACATTCTATAGTCTTATGTTGGTGAGTGACCTCTATGATCTTGACTCCATCACCTTCAGGTTTCCTGGCTAGAGGTATCAACAAGGTCTCTCTCATTTTGAGATCATCCCGATCCTCTACATTAATGATCTTGTCATATCTATACATAACCCTTACAAGTGTTTGGATGTGCTTTTTTATGATAGTGACCCTGTGTGCATGTGCTGCTACCATTATGGTGTCCATGAAAAACTCTATAAGCCACTCTTTAGTTGGAGAGCAAGCAGTGCAGTCCTTTGCCATCTAAAGTCCACATGCCAGTTGATGCATATTTCCCTCACAAGCCTCTAGAATGGTGCCATGGGTACTGCATAACCTATGGCTTTTGGAGGCTTCCTGATCTCCATCAAGATAGATTTGCTTTGGCTCACTCTCTTCTTCCTGTTCCTTGCTAGCATGTGCATAGGCTTCCCCTTCTTTGAGGATTTTGATATGGATGGAGTTGTGGTAGCCCTTGCAATGTCAGGTTCTTTCCCTTTCCTTCTGGATGTTGCTTTGGTTCTTGCCATAGTCTATTGTGTTCTTCTCCTAGAAAAAAACCCAAACATAACAAGGAAATAAGCCACCCAAGAGTTTGCTTGAAAATGCGGTATGGTGCAAAATAATAGAGAAAATGTTGAAATTGTGTTTTTCAACAAATATTATTTTACATACTTCAGCAACACACACCATGCAAAACATTTTCTAGAAAATGCGATATGGAGGAGAAATACAAAGAAAAAGCTCAAATCACGTTTTTGAGCAAATTTACTTAAAGCATAATCGAATCACTTAGTTGGACTCCACCATTCTCCTAAACCTTAGAATGTAGATGAGAGTGTCTTTGAGAGAAAGCTATGGAATGGTCATTTCACCTTAACAATAGGAAAAACCAATGACTAGTGATAGATTGCTTACCTGGGCTTATGTGTATAGCTAGAGTTGGTGAGGTTGGAGCTGGAGCTGGGAGCTGGGGAGGTGTGAGATGGAGCTAGGGAGATTGTGGCTGGAGCTGTAGTGGGTGGTGGAGCTGGTGAGGTTGAAGTTGGAGCTACAGTGGGACTCTATGATGGAGGTGGTGAGGTATTGAGGTTGGAGCTAGAGCTAGTGAGGTAGTGAGGTTAGAGCTGGAGGTGGTGAGGTTGGAGGCAACTGAAACTAGAGATAGGGATGAAATGAAGGCTAACTCTACTTAGAGGTGTTTTGTCTCAAAATCTATGCAAGCAATGATGAGGAAATAAATGCACATGTACCTAGAAGACCGTGTTTCGCACGAGTGGTTGACAAGACAGATGTGATATGCATTGAAAACTATGCCCTTTCCTCTTATCTACACTTTTATCCATCCCTCTAGTAGTTTTGATCTACACTTTCCTCCACCCTACACCACATCCTTATCTGCATCACTGCCATCATCCCCCCCCCTTACTCCCATCATTCCCCCCCCCCTTACTGCACTTGTGCAAGAGCCACAAACAAGTCACCAAGTCGTCCAACCATGGACATAAAAAATCCAAGTATTCATATATCCCACTTTGCAATCTCCTATATTTGTGGACAGTAGTGTTTTATTGATCTGTGATTGTGTAGTCCTCACCTTTCCTAAGATCCCAGTCCTTGCCCCATTAAGGACAATAATATTTTCCAAAAAATCTGATTTGAGGCTCTTTTTGCATAAAAACACCCTATATCGAGTTTATTCACAAAACATGCTATGTGTGCTAGAATTTGATTAAAAATGTGATTTGGAGTAGTTTTCTTGAACAAACATGAATATCGCGTTTTTTAGCAAATTTTTCTACAAGAGTCTGTAGAATGTGTGAGAAAGACAAGTTTACAAAAGGTACCAACCTTATTAGTATGTAGATAACAAGAGCTTCATGGGTGACAGCTTGATGGTTGTCAGCTTGATGGATCTTGAGTTGTAGTGGGTCAGTGTGATAGAGATTATGAGGTTGTGGATAACAGTTTAATGGGTGTCAGCTTGATGGGTTAAGCTAGAGCTATAGTGGGTCTGGATGATGGAGCTTGAGCTGTAATGGGTCAGTGTGATAGAGCTGTTGATGGGGTGTCATCTTGATGGGTTGAGATAGAGCTGTAGTGGGTTGGGGGGAAGGAGTTGGAGCTGTATTGGGTCAGTGTAATAGAGCTCTTGAGGTTGTCTATCACAAGCCTATAGGGAGAAAGATGAAACTAGAGATGGAGATGACAAAGGGAATGATTAAGTCTAGCAGCTTGGTCTAAAAATAGGTGCATGGAATCACTAGATACTCTAAAAATAGTACCTTGAAGACCGTTTTGGGCATGTGTGGCTAACAAGTGTGACTTGAATAGATTTTTGTGCCATCTCCTCTTATCTTCACTCTTCTCCATCCATTCCACAATTTTGAATCTTCATCTTCTTCCTCATCTTCATCTCGACAACACTTTAGATCTTGCTTTTCTCCCATCATCATCCCCACCTACCTATATTTGTGCAAAAGCCATGGAGAGAAAGGATACAAGTACTTAAATACACCACAGTATTGATCTACCTTTCCAAGTGTCTTCTTGATCTGTCTAATTCTACTGCATCAGCTATTAGGCATTTTGAATGATCAAGACAACTATCTTGAAGATTTACCTAAATTTGTCTGGACATGATGTTTTATATGAAGCCTGGAGATTAATATTGTGTGGCCAAGGAGTTTTCTTGGAAATGTGATTTGAGCCTTCTTTAGCTTATGATTACCATATATCACATTTTTTAGAAAATTTCTCACTTTTGCTAGAATTGTTTTTGCATCAATAGGACTTTTTGCTAGAAAACGTGATTTCAGTGTATTTAACTAGAAAGATAGTCATATCATGTTTTCCTGCAAACTTTTGAAGAGGAGGAGCTAACCATCTAGGTGATGTAGGTGATGTAGCAAGACCTATCAGGAAGACCATTGGCCTCTCAGCTTATGCTGTAAGGGAGGAGGAATCCCCTGGCAAGAATTTATTTATGAGTGCTTCTATTTCTTTTTAGCTATATGTGCAGGACTCAATTTTAAATTTGTATGATGCAGTCAAGAGAAGAAAGCCCAATGACAAGGGTTCAGACAAAGGTAGGCAATCAGTGCTAAGGGAAAGGAGAAGGAGGAAAAGAAGTCACCCAAACTGTAGCTCTTTGAATTTCTACAAAAGTCAGAATGCCAAATTCCCTATCACAAATACCATGAGATGTTTAATAAGGAGATGGATTTGTAGTCTCTTCTGACACATCAGAAGGATTTTCTTGGAGAGGTGTATGAATCCTTCCACAAGCTGACAGTTGAAGGATCAAAAGTTGTCAATAGTAAGACTTTTGTACATGTTAAGGACATTGCTGTTGCAAATGACAGGATGAGGTATCAAATGCACAAGCTGTTTGATAGTTTTAAAGACTACCACAAGGGAATCTTCACTATACACAAGGGCAATTGCAGGATACTTGAAGAGTCACTTGCACTTGCCATGTATGTACACTATGCTGATGGATCAGATGAGGACCCAAAGGATAGCGATGAGGAAGAGGAAACCGAAGATAAGTCAGACCTACCAGAAGTGGAAGAGAAGATCAACCTGACAGAGGAGGAGCTTTCAATTGCAGCATTGGACCTAGTGGCCTAAAAAAATGAGACCCTAAGAGATGTTGTCATAATGGATGACGTTGACGCTGAGAGCCCTGACCTCACTGTGCCCATTCTTCCCTAGTTCAATATTGAGGGAAAAGAGTATGTCTTGTTGTATGACGTATAGTGCCTATTTAATTTGAGAGAAGATTATGAAATTGCCCTTATTGCACAATCTTGTAGGGTTGACAAGGAACTAAGGATTGATGATGATCCTTTGTTAGAGCTGGAGGATAAATTTAATCCTTCGGAAGCATTGTTCATCTATTTTGAGCAAGCCAAAATGTATGAAGAGGTGGATGAGACAATCTTCTAGGAAACCCAAGCATGAATGAACCTCACAGCAAGCTTGGATATCACTCACAGCTCTGAGGGGAAGGACGAGATGGGTATCTCCTTGTTTAACGATGATATACTAGAGAAAGATGAGAATATTGAGGTAAGGGACCTACCTTTCTTGAATTTGGATTTAGATATGCAATTTGATGGTCTTTTTTAAATCTAAGTGTGTTTTGCATATGGCAATTGTTCGTTGAAGATGACACATTCCTCTTGAGGACAGCTGGAAGTAGAATTCCTAGGCTTGGTAAACTATCAAGCCTTTCTCATTATATTAAAGACCTATCTGTTGCAAAGATGCTGATTTTTAGCAAATTGCTTAGCAATGATGGAGTTGCTCTTACTTATTTTTTCAAGTGTTTGTCAAAAGTTTTGAGTGGTCATCCTATATCGTGGCAAACAGATAAGATCATTTTGATAGAGAAGCGGTCTGCTTTAATTATTTTTGGGTGTTATGCTTGAAAGCAAGGCTCAAGAGCTGGTTACTTTTTGACATACACTGCCTAGGCACTAGCTTGTGGTGTAAAGGATCCTCTCTCCTTGGAAGCTTATGGAGCATAAGCTCATAAGGAATTGAGAGCCTTCTTTGGTGGCCCTTCCCGTCAAAATAGTTGAAGAGCCAACTGCGACCACAATAATTTTTCCACAAGATGAGAAGAGTTCAGTTGCTCCTCACCTCAAGAAAAAAGGTCTCCATTCAAAGTCACAAGAAGGATTCCAAGCAAAGTTGGTAAACCATTGGAAGGATAGCCTATATGGCATTGTATATTTTACAAGATACAAGTAAGGTTGAATTGTGAGAACATTGTCATTTTAGAATGTCTTAGTTATGTTTATGTGTATTTATGAAAAAAACAATGTACATTTTGAAATAGAAATATATGTAGTACATTTCAAATATTTCAATGGTTGCATACAATGACTTCTTATGAATGAAAGATCCAAGTCTTGTTTATTGCAAAAAAAAATTTGTTACATTTGATGACACCAATTGATGAACAAGGTTCGATAGGACCACTGGAAGACTTATTTTAAACTATTGGCTTTCGGTTTTCCTTCAAAATGTTATGTATGTCTAAAGAATGCATTTCTGCCATGTAGTGTGATTTCTCCATCCCTGTGTGGACCAAATTGCAGGGCATCTGTATTTTTTTACAAAGAAAGGAAGGTGTTTGTAGATTGTATGTTGTTTTGATACACAGGCAAGTGGGCATTAGAATATATAAAACTAATATTGTTTGCTTTTTTTTAAAAACATGCACAAAAATAGGATATTATTCTTACCATGTAATGAGTGATGTTACATGTTGTCCAAGCCGCTTTCATTGCCTTTTTAAAACTCTTTACCGCTTCTTTAAATGCTTGTTGATCATTTTTGCTAAAGGTGTCTTGGTCACAAAAAACAAAAAGCTTATCTAAGCATTTCCACACTTTTGCCTTGACATCTCTTGCCAATCCATCTACCTGATGATCTTTGATAGCATTCTGTACTTTTCTCCACAAGTTATACTTTATCCTTGATACGTATGTTGTTTTAGTGCATTTTTCTTTTCTCTGGATGAGACAAAAATCTTCTAGCCTTTACTTCACCAATAGATGGCTTGATAGGAACACATTTTCCATTTGTAGATTTTTTAAGATCCTTTGTAATATGTACATCTTCTCCATGGAGACTAATTTCTGATAGCACTCCTTCTAATGATTGTAGTCCCTCTTTTCTTCTTCTCTCAGGGCAAAGTTTCCATGCAAATCTAATAT